>NC_082663.1:87675000-87978030 GCF_025265405.1 Mesoplodon densirostris
ATATCCTGCTACTTTACCAAATTTATTGATTAATTCTAGCAGTTTTCTGGTGTTATCTTTAGGATTTTCTATGTAGAGATCATGTCATCAACAGTGACAGTTTTACTTCTTCTTTTCCAATTTGGTTTCCTTTTATTTCCTTTTCTTCTCTTATTGCCCTGGCTAAAACTTCCAAAACTATGTTGAATATTAGTTGTGAGAGTGGGCAACCTTGTCTTGTTCCTGATCTTAGAGGAGCTGCTTTCAGTTTTTCACCATTAAGAATGATGTTGGCTTTGTGTTTGTCATATATGGCTTTTATTATGTTGAGGTACGTTCCCTCTATTCCCACTTTCTGGAGAGTTTTTATGATAAATGGTTGTTAAATTTGTCAAAATCTTTTCTGCATCTATTGAGGTGATCATATGGTCTTTATCCTTCAGTTTGTTAAGACAGTGTATCACATTGATTGATTTGTGTATACTGAAGAATCCTTGCATTCCTGGGATAAACACCACTTGATCATGGTGTAAAATCTTTTTAAGTACTGTTGGATTCTTTTTGTTAGTATTTTGTTCAGGATTTTTGCATCTATGTTCATCAGTGATATTGGTTTGTAATTTTCTCCTTTTGTGACATCTTTCTCTGGGTTTGGTATCAGGGTAATGGTGGCCTTGTACAATCAGTTTGGGAGTGTTCCTCCTTCTGCTATATTTTGAAAGAGTTTGAGAAGTATAGGTGTTAGCTCTTCTCTAAATGTTTGGAAGAATTTGCCTGTGAAGCCATCTGGCCCTGGGCTTTTGTTTGTTGGAAGATTTTTATTCACAGTATCAATTTCAGTGCTTGTGACTGGTCTGTTCATATTTTCTATTTCTTCCTTGTTCAGTCTTGGAAGGTTGTATTTTTCTAAGAATTTGTCCATTTCTTCCAGGTTGTATGCTGTATTGGCATATAGTTACTTGTAGTAGTCTCTCATGATCCTTTGTATTTCTGCAGTGTCAATTGTTACTTCTCCTTTTTCATTTCTAACTCTGTTGATTTGAGTCTTCTCCCTCTTTTTCCTGATGAGTCTGGCTAATGGTTTATCAATTTTGTTTATCTACTCAAAAAGCAAGCTTTTATTTTTATTGATCTTTGCTATTGTTTTCTTCATTTCTTTTTCATTTATTTCTGATCTGACCTTTATTATTTCTTTCCACATGCTAACATTGGGTTTTGTTGTTGTTGTTGTTGTTGTTGTTGTTCTGTCTCTAATTGCTTTAGGTGTGATGTTAAGTTGTTTGAGATTTTTCTTTTTCTTGAGGTCAGATTGTATTGTTATTAACTTCCCTCTTAGAACTGTTTTTGCTGCATCCCATAGATTTTGAGTCATAGTGTTTTCATTGTTGTTCGTTTCTAGGTATTTTTTAATTCCCTCTTTCATTTCTTCAGTGATCTCTTGGTTATTTAGTAGCATATTGTTTAGCCTCCATGTGTTTTTATTTTTTACATATTTTTTCCTGTAATTGATATCTAGTCTCATAGCATTGTGGTGAGAAAAGATGCTTGACATGATTACAATTTTCTTAAATTAACTGAGGCTTCATTTGTGACCCGAGATGTGGTCTATCCTGGAGAATGTTGTGTGTGCACTTGAGAAGGAATTTTATCCTTTTGTTTTTGGATGGAATGTCCTGTAAATATCAGTTAAGTCCCTTGGTCTAATGTGTCATTTACAGCCGTGTTTCCTTATTTATTTTTTGTTTGGATGATCTGTCCATTGTTCTAAGTGGGGTGTTAAAGTCACCTATTATTATTGTGTTACTGTTGATTTCCCCTTTTATGACTGTTAGCATTAGCCTTATGTATTGAGGTGCTCCTATGTTGGTGTATAGATATTTACAATTGTTTTATCTTCTTCTTGTATTGATCCCTTGACCATTATGTAGTGTCCTTCCTTGTCTCTTGCAATAGCCCTTATTTTAAAGTCTATTTTGGCTGATATGAGTATTGTTACTCCAGCTTTCTTTTGATTTCCATTTGCATGGAATATCTTTTTCCATCCCCTCACTTTCAGTCTGTATGTATCCATAGGTCTGAAGTGGGTCTCTTGTAGACAGCATATTTATGGGTCTTGTTTATTTTGTCCATTCAGCCAGTCTGTGTCTTTTGTTTGGAGCATTTAATCCACTTAAATTTAAGGTAGTTATCAATATGTATGTTCCTATTACCATTTTCTTAATTGTTTTGGGTTAGTTATTGTAGGCTTTTCCCTTCTCTTGTGTTTCCCGCCTACAGAAGTTCCTTTAGCATTTGTTGAAAAGCTGGTTTGGTGGTGCTGAATTCTCTTAACTTTTGCTTCTCTGTAAACCTTTTGATTTGGCTGTCAAATCAGAATGAGTTCCTTGCTCGGTAGAGTAATCTTGGTTGTACGTTTTTCCCTTTCATCACTTTAAATATACCTTGTCACTCTTTTCTGGCCTGTAGTGTTTCTGCTGAAAGATCAGCTATTAACCTTATGTGGATTCCTTTGTATGTTATTTGTTGCTTTTCCCTTGCTGCTTTTAATATTTTTTCTTTGTGTTTCATTTTTGTTAATTTGATTAATATGTGTCTTGGTGTGTTTCTCCTTGAGTATATCCTGTATGAGACTCTCAGTGTTTCCTGGACTTGTTTGACTATTTCCTTTTGCATGTTGGGGAAGTTTTCTACTATAATCTCTTCAAATATTTTTTCACACCCTCTCTTTTTTTCTTCTTCTTCTGGGTTGCCTATAATTTGAATGTTCGTGTACTTAATGTTTTCCCAGAGGTCTCTGAGACTGTCCTCCATTCTTTTCATTCTTTTTTCTTTTTCTGCTCTGTGGTAGTTATTTCCACCATTCTATCTTCCAGCTCACTTATCCGTTCTTCTGCCTCAGTTATTCTGCTACTGATTCCTTCTAGAGTATTTTTTTTTTTTTTTTTTTTTTTGCGGTAGGTGGGCCTCTCACTGTTGTGGCCTCTCCCGTTGCAGAGCACAGGCTCCGGACGCGCAGGCCCAGCGGCCATGGCTCACAGGCCCAGCTGCTCCGCGGCATGTGGGATCCTCCCAGACCGGGGCATGAACCAGTGTCCCCTGCATCGGCAGGCGGACTCTCAACCACTGCGCCACCAGGGAAGCCCCCTTCTACAGTATTTTTAATTTCAGTTATTTTGTTGTTCATTACTGTTTGTTTGCTCTTTAGTTCTTCTACATCCTTGTTAAAGCTTCCTTGTATTTTCTCTTTTCTATTTCCAAGATTTTGGATCCTTACTATCATTACGCTGAATTCTTTTTCAGGTAGTTTGCCTGTTGACTCTTCCTATTTGGTCTTGTGGGTTATCTTGCTCCTTTGCCTGTAAGTTGTTTCTCTATCTTTTCATTTGCCTAATTTACAGTATTTGAGGTCTCCTTTCCCCAGCCTTCATGGTTGTAGTTTCTCTTGCTTTTGTTCTCTGCCCCTGGTGGTGACATTGGTCCAGTGGCTTGCATATGCCTCCTGATGGGAGGGACTGGTGCCTGCGTTCTGGTGGGTGGAGCTGAGTCTTTTGTCTCTGATGAGCAGGGCCATGTCAGGTGAGGTGTTTTGGTGTGTCTGTGAGCTTGGTATGATTTTAGGTAGTCTGTGTGCTGATGGGTTGTTTTGTGTTCCTGTCTTTTTTGTTGTTCGGTGTGAGGCATCCAGAGTTGAGAGTTCCTGGCAGTTGGGTGGAGCCAGGTCTTGTATTCAGATAGAGACCTCTGTGAGAGTTCTCGGCAATTAATCTTCCCTGTGGGCAGGAATTCTCTAGTGATCCAGCGCCCTGGACTCTCCCCCACCCCAGAGCCTCAGGCCTGACTTCTGATTGAGGAACCAAGTCCCCTTAAGTCACTTTTCCTGGCAATTTTTGGGATTAAAAAAAAACTAACAAAACCCCAGACAAATGGTAAAAAGTAAAATCAAGCAAGCAAAAACAGAACAAGGAAACACACACACACAAAAGAAACAGAAACAGAACCAAATAAATCAAAAAGCAAGAGAACAACCAGACAAACAAAATAACCCAAGAATGAAATCAAACAATTAAAAAGAAAACTGACAAAAACACAAAACCAAAACCAAAGCAGAGTGCCAACTGAAGAATGAAACAAAAAAACATAAGAAACTGACAAAAATGATAAAAAAAGAGAAAGAAAAAGAGAAAGGGGAAAGAAGACAGAACAACAGAAAAGCAACATATAAATAGAAATATAAAAAAAAGAAAATATATTAAAGCAAAAAAAAGACAAACAAAACTCTAGAGAAACGGTAAAAACAGAATAAAAAAACAGAAACAATGAAACACACACACATGTAAAAAAAAAACAAAAACAGAACCAAATAAAACAAAAAGAAAGAGAAGAACCAGAGAAAGAGAATAACTCAAAAACGAAATCGAACAAGTAGGATTTAAACTAACAAAAACAGGGCCTCCCTGGTGGCACATTGGTTGAGAGTCCGCCTGCCGATGCAGGGGACACGGGTTCGTGCCCCAGTCCGGGAGGATCCTATATGCCGTGGAGCGGCTGGGCCCGTGAGCCATGGCTGCTGAGCCTGCGCATCCGGAGCCTGTGCTCCACAACGGGAGAGGCCACAACAGTGAGAGGCCCGTGTACTGGAAAAAAAAAAAAAAAAAAAAAAAAAAAAGAATGGAAAACTAACAAAAACACTTGACCTAAAAACAAAACCAAAGCAGTGTGCCAACTGAAGAATAGAGCAAGGAAATAGAAAAACCAATAAAAATGATTAATAATAACAATAAAATAAAATAAAAAGGGAAAAAAACCCAGGACAACAGAAAAGCAAAGTAGAAATAGAAATATTTAAAAAAGTTAAAAATATATTTAAGGGCTTCCCTGGTGGTGTAGTGGTTGAGAGTCCTCCTGCCAATGCAGGGGACACGGGTTCGTGCACCGGTCCGGAAAGATCCCACATGCTGCGGAGCGGCTGGGCCTGTAAGCCATGGCCGCTGAGCCGGCGTGTCCGGAGCCTGTGCTCCGCAGCAGGAGAGGCCACAACAGTGAGAGGCTCGCGTACCGCAAAAAAAAAAAAAAAAAAAAAAAATATATATATATATATATATATATATATATATATATATAAATGAAGAAGAAAAAAATAAGGGAAAAGAACACAGAACAACAGAAAAGTAAAGTAAAAATAGAAGTATATAAAAAATGAAAATAAAAAATATAAAACACAGAGATCCCAAAAGTCTAAGTAGAAAAATAATAAAAATTTAAAAAGACTAAAACAAGAAACAAACCAAGAAAAAATCAAAGAAAAACAAAGAAACAAAAGCCAGAACCAACAATAGAATGAATCAAACTATAATAAAATTAATAGTAATAATTATGTTTCCCTGGGCTCTCTTCTGTAAGTGTCCTTGTACATGCCGTGAGCCAGAACTCACCTCTGCCTCCCCAAGAGGCTCTCATCTGTCTCTGGGCTGGTCTCTGGACCTGTGGGGACCACTGAGACTCTGATCTGGCCCAATTCCCACATGTGCTGCGCCCAGAGTCCACAGCTGCCAGAGCTAGACCTTTTCATTTGTGAGCACACCTTGTCTACTCAGATATTCCATAGATGCAGGGTCTGCCTAGGTGATGGCGGGGATTTAATCTACAGTTTTTACAACTGATGGAAAGATTTTTGATCCTCTTCCTTAGTCTCCCCATCCCTGGGGTTCAGCTTTGGTTTTATCCCTACCTCTGTGTGTTGTCCACCCACAGGAGTCTGGTCCTGAGGCTGCCTTGGTGTTCTCGGGTCTGCCACAGTGAGGACAGCATGCAGAGGAGGTATGACTGCTTGGATTGCAGGAGCCCTGGTGGAGCCAAATGCGCAGGGAAGCCGGAGGCCATGGGCGCAAGAGATATATGTCCCTTTCAGCAAGGTTTTAGGATACAAAAATTTATATATTCTAGCAAAGAAAAATTGGATATAATAAAAAAGTCAATTTCATTTGTAATAGCAAAAAAATTATGAAGTAGAGACAGATATGACAAAAAATGTACAAAAGCTGTTCACAGGGCTTCCCTGGTGGCACAGTGGTTGAGAATCTGCCTGCCAATGCAGGGGACACAGGTTTGAGCCCTGGTCTGGGAAGACCCCACATGCCGTGGAGCAACTAGGCCTTTGAGCCACAATTACTAAGCCTGCGCATCTGGAGCCTGTGCTCCACAACAAGAGAGGCCACGAGAGTGAAAGGCCCGAGCACCGCGATGAAGAGTGGCCCCCACTTGCTGCAACTAGAGAAAGCCCTTGCACAGAAATGAAGACCCAACACAGCCATAAATAAATAAATAAATAAATTATTTAAAAAAAGCTATTCACAGGAAACTGTAAAACATTACTGAACAATAAAAGAGCTAAATAAAGTTATATCTGCTTTATGAGCCTGAAATTTTAATATTTTTAAGGCATCAATTCTCCAAAAATTAATCTATAGATTCTATATAATCTCAGTCAAAATCCCAGCAATTTTTTAAAGAAAATTTCCAAGTAAAAATTAATGTAGGGCCTCCCTGGTGGCGCAAGTGGTTGAGAGTCCGCCTGCCGATGCAAGGGATACGGGTTCGTGCCCCGGTCTGGGAGGATCCCATATGCCGCGGGGCTGCTGGGCCCGTGAGCCATGGCCGCTGAGCCTGCGCGTCCGGAGCCTGTGCTCCGCAATGGGGGAGGCCGCAACAGTGAGAGGCCCGCATACCGCAAAAAAAAAAAAAAAAAATTAATGTAGAAATGCAAAAGACCTAACAAAGCTGAAACAACTTTAAAGAATAAGAATAAACTGGGAGTACTAATAATGATTTTAAGACTTAGTGTGAAGCTACATTATGAAGCTACATTATAAAGCTTTACTTGCTATACAATCTATTCTGAAGTACTATACTGTCATAAAGGGTAAAATTATATCAGTTTACCTAAATGTAGACTTCAGAAATAAACCCATACATATATGACATGACAATTGTCAGAATATGACTTTGACAAAATTGTGAAGGTAATTCACTGGAGAATAGTCTTTCAACAAATCATACCATAACAACTGAATATCCATATGCAAATAATGAACTTAAATCAATTCTGACACCATATACAAATATTTACTCAAATAGACATAAATGTAAACCTAGGTCTATACTATTCTAGAAGTTTGGGTTAGGCAAATCTTTCTTAGATATGATTTTAAAAACAGGATCCATAAAAAATGACAAATTGTAATTTATCAAAATTTTAAAATTTTCATTGAAAAACACCCTTAGATATTATTTTAAAACCAGAATCAATTAAAAAATGAATTGTGATATATGAAAATTTTTTAAATTCTTTGAAAATGTTAAATGAATGAAAAGCCAAGGAAACATTTGCTAAGCATATATCTGATAATGGATTTACATCTAGAATATATATTGAAACCTAATAAGAACATTCACAACCTAATAAGAAATAAACAAAAGATTAGAATAGACACTTCACGAAAGAAGACATGCAGATACAGACAAACCCATGAAAAGATGTTCCACTTCACTAGACCCTAGGGAAATGCACATTATCATCACATTGGAATATATGCTAGAATGACTACTATTAAATAGCCTACAATACTATTGTTGGCAAGGAATTGGAGGAACTGGAACTCTCACACTTTTATTGTGAGGATGTAAAATATTATAAGTTCTTAGGAAGACAGTTTAGCAGTTTCCAAAAAAGTTAACCATACACTTAGCATGTAACCCAGCCACTCTAAATCCTAGATATTTAACCAACATTAAAAAAAATGTATATTGACTTTGTATCAAAATGGTATAGATGGAAGATGTGGAACTCAACTCCCCCAAAGAACATGTCAAAAATACATCTACATGTGGAACAATTCTCACTGGAATTTAGCTGGAAACTGGCCAAAAGACTTCTGTACAACCAAGGGTGTAAGATTCACATGGAATCAGGTAGGAAGGGAAAAGAAGTGATCAAGTCAGGACCTGTTCTGCTGGGAAGGAACTCAAAGGAAAAGAGAGAATACATGAGTGGAGATCTACCCTGGGGAGTAAGTTGTTTGAGCCACATATTGGGCACCCCAGTCCTGGGGTCTGACACAGGGCAGACAAGCCCCTTGGTTGGTTGGAAGGCTAATCAGACTAACAGAAGGGCTGTGGGAACCCTGGACTTTGCTCACAAGGTGTGTGCAAATGCTGGCTTGCTCTTGAGACAGGGAGAAGACAGCAGATTGAGGACTGTTCCAGTGGTTGCCTGGTTTCTCATAACAGCCCACTGTGTGCCCCAGCTTGAGCCAGATATAATGTGATAATACATATAGAAAACACAAAATTGTCCACCAAAAAGCTATTGGAGCTAATAATGAATTCAGTAAAGTTCAGGATACAAGAGTAATATTTAAATACATAAATCTGTTGCTTTTCTATACACTAATAATGAAATAGCAGAAAGAGAAAGCAAAAAAAAAATTCCACTTAAAATTGCATCATAAAGAATATAGTACCAAGGAAAAATTAATCAAAAAGGTGAAAGACCTATATTCTGAAAACTATTAAACATTGATGAAAGAAATTGAAGATGGTACAAAGAAATGAAAGATATCTCATGTTCTTGGAAGAATTAATATTGTTAAAATGTCCATACTACCCAAAGCAATCTACAGATTTAATGCAATCTCTATCAAAATACCCACAACATTTTTCACAGAACTAGAACAAAATATCCTAAAATTTAGATGGAGCCACAGAAGACCCCAAATTGCCAAAACAATCTTGATAAAGAAAAACAAAGCTAAAGGATCATGTTCCTGTACTTCAGACTATACTACAAAGCTATAGTAATCAAAACAGCATGGCATTGGCACAAAAACAAACATACAGATCAATGGGATAGAATAGAAAGCCCAGAAATAAACCCACTTGCCTATGGTCAATTAATATAACACAGAAGGAAGAATATACAATAGCAAAACAATTTTCTCTTCAATAAGTGGTGCTGGGAAAACTGGACAGATACATGTAAAAGCATGAGATTAGAACATTTCCACACACCATATATAAAAATAAACTTAAAAGGGGTTAAAGATCTAAATGGAAGACCTGAAACCATAAAACTCCTAGAAAAGAACATAGGCAGAACACTCTACATAAATAATAGCAATACCTTTGTGTATCTGTTTCCGAAGGCAAAAGAAGTAAAAGCAAAAATAAACAAATGGGGCCTAATTAAACTTAAAAGCCTTTTCACAGCGAAGAAAACTGTCAACATACTGAAAAGATAACCTACTGAATGGGAGAAAATATTTGCAAATGACATGACTGATAAGAAGTAAAATATCCAAAATACATAAACAGCTCATACAATTCAATATCAAAGGAACAAACAACCTGATTTTAAAAGGGGCAGAAGTCCTGAATAGACAATTTCCCAAAGAAGAAATAAAGATACCCAACAGGCACATGAAAAAATGCTCAACATCACTAATCAACAGGGAAATACAAACCAAAACCACATTGAGATATCATGTCATACTTGTCAGAATGGCTATCATCAAAAGGTCTACAAATAACAAATGTTGGCAAGGATGTAGAGAAAAGGGAATTCTCACAGACTGTTGGTGGCAATGTAAATTGGTGCAGCCACTATAGAAAATAGTATGGAGATTCCTCAAAAAACTAAAAATAGAACTACCATATGATCCAGCAATCCTGCTTCTGGGTATATATCCCCAAAAAACCAGAAAACACTAACTCAAAAACGTACATGTGCCCCAGTGTTCATAGCAGCATTATTTACAATAGAAGTAACTCCAGTGCCCATGAACAGATGAAAGGATAAAGGAGATGTGGTGTATATATATATATATATATATATATATATATATATAATAGAATATTACTCAACAATAAAAAAGGAAATTCTGTCATTTGCAACAGTGTGGATGGACCTAGAGGGTATTATGCTTAGTGAAATAAGTCAGACAGAGAAAGACAAATATTGAATGTTATCACTTACATGTGGAATCTAAAAAATAACACAAATGAGTGTATAATAAAACAGACTCACAGATACAGAGAACAAACTAGTGGATACCACTGAAGAGAGGGAAAGGGGAGGGGCAGGATAGGGCTATGTGATTAAGAGACACTAACCACTATGGATAAAATAGATAAGCAACAATGATATATTTTACAGCACAGGGAAATATAGCTATTATTTTGTAATATCTTTAAATGAAATATAATCTATAAAATTATTGAATCACTACACTGTACACCTAAAACTAATATAACATTGTAAATGAACTATGTTTCAATTTAACAAGTGTATTTTATTGAAAAGTCTTGTCCAGGAATATTCATACTAGCTTTATTTGTAAAATTGCTAAAAACTTGACACAACCTAATGTCTGTCAACTGGGGAAGAAAACCACAAAATGGAATCCTATTCAACAATAAACAATTAATACATGCAAATGAATAATTCTTGAAATAATTATGTTTAGTGAAAGAAGCCAGAGACTCCCCCAGTCAAGTATATATATGTTTCTTCTGTATGTCTTTTGAATTTTTGTATAATTTCATTTTTATAAAATTTCAGAAAATACAGACTAATCTATAGTAACAGAAAGCACATCAGTGGTTTCTTAGGACAAGGGAATAAAGGCACAGATGGGAAGCAGTGAGGAACTATAAACCAACAAAAGGAAACTTTTGGGTGTAATGAATATGTTCACTATCTTGCTTGTTATGGATTCACAGGTGGCTATACATGTCAGAGCACAAGAAATGGCTTTCTTTAAAGATGTACAGTTATTTTATTTCAATTACACATTGATACAAAACATAAAATTAGAACTAAAGAGTTGCCCCTCTCCAAAGGATAAACAAGACTAAAGAAGGATTCACAATTTTGTATTCTAACTCTAAATCTTAACCTTGTAACCACTGAACTATATCACTCTACTCCCCTACAGTCAAGGGATGAAACAATAATGAGTACTTTTTGGCACCCTTTAAGCTGTGGGTTCCTAGCAAATCAATTTTGAAAGATAGAAACCTCAAACCTGAAGTGAACATTTGCTTCTCACAGCCCTTTTCATTTATCACTGTCCACTCACACCAGGCAGTGCAGGGGACAGGTGTAGCATTATGTTGATGGCTACAAGTGCTTTCTTCTCAAAACACATCTTTATGGTTCTGTGACTGGAACAAAAATGAAAAGGCAGTTGCTGTGACACTTATTTTTCTCTCTCAGAGTATCCAGACAGAAAAAGAGGCTCTGTCCATCTTGGAGACTGTCGAGACATACTTGCACTGTAGTTCACTCTAATGGTTAAAATAAAAATAGAAGTTTCATGTTTGTCATTGTTTCTACTGCTTCCAAGATTACAGTAAGTCAATCAGGCTACTTCTAAGCTTATTAGATTTATTTAAGTAAGAAGTCCATGGCATTACCTGTCCTTTGAACCTCTAATGAGATTTTAGCAGATGGGATCTAATTTATAACAAAGACCTACACCCTGGATAATGAAACATAGCCTATTAAGAACTTACATAAACAAAGGCTATAATGCAATGCCAAAACAAATCATTTTGGCATGTTTTAAAGATACAAGGGGCTTCTTCAAATATCATCAGGAATAAGTCATTTGGTGTTTCAGGTTCATACATCAACGCTGTTGCAGTCACTATGAAAAACTGGACTTCTTGTTTACTTAAAATTTGAAATGCCATGATTTGGTACTTGAAAAATGAGGCAGGAAAAATGAATGTCCTCCTGTTTGTGAAAAATGGGGATTTTATTGGAACAAATTAGGGAGGAGGAGAGTGTGCTTATCTGCACTGGTAACACAGTGTTTACACGGGAAGAAATATAACAATGGGCAGGTCACTGGAGAGGAGGGGGGCAGAATCACTTTGGGATCTTATGACAACAGGAGCCAAGAATACAGCCTGGACCCAGAGCTGAACAACCTCTTGGTCCCTATATACACGTAGTGAATAAATGCATCATGAAGTAAGATGCATATTTCATAGCAGCATGAGACTCCCCAGTTAGAATGCATCTGTTAATAATAAAAATTTCCCACCTGGAATGAGAGTTTAATAGGTCTTGTTCATGCCTTAAATAGGAGATCACAGCAATAAATCAGCATTATGATTTTAGTAGGTAGTAACATATGAAATAGAATATATTATTTCTGGCATTGAATTTGGTCAAAATTGAGTTAAAATATTCATCCAAAGGGACAGATTGATAAAGTAATAATTATAAGCATACAATCCTAAGAAATTTTGTACTTTATGCATTCTGAAAGTACCATTAAACTTAACATACATATTATCCTTGTTGTCATAATGAGAAAATATTGAATTATCTTATGCAACTTCAGAAGCCAAGTGTCTGTTTCAAATAAAATTTATCAAAATAAAGTTTACAAACTTACTGTGTTTTACAACATATATTCCCCAGTGAATTTCATTAGTTATAAACATATAAGAATATTCAGTAAACTTTTTAAAAATAAACATTTACATTTATAGTTTTAGATGGATTGTTTTAATTTTAGATTTCTATGTCAATTCAATTAAATGATTACCACTGCCCACCCCATCTACTATAAACACACACATACAAAGACACACACATACTTATGCATGAGCCTCAAAATTATCAAGACAATCCATCTGACAAAGATACATATGAATACAGATAATGTACACATAAATATGTAATTATGAAACACAAATATATAGGTAAAACAATTTTAAGAGCTATCAGAAAGCAAGTTCTATATCTGACATGTCTTTTATCTGCACCCATACTTAATGCAATACATTGCAAAAAGTAGGTTCTTAATGAGTATTCATTGAATTAATGAGAATAAATTAGTGAAAGGATGAATAAAAAAATTGTGCACTATTAAAGATAATGTTGGCAGACAATTTAATGTGCCAGGCTCATAACCCTCATTGATTCTTCTAGGTAAGCATACATAGAACACCCTCTTTTTAGAGAGGGATATACAGTTTATAAGTCACAGATAATGTGCACTGAATTCCATGCACCCTTGTTGATTCTAGGTTTCTGTAAAGTACTCTTTACTGAATTGAGGAATTATTCTGACATTATTGAGTGTTTTTTTAAAAACATAATTGGCTATGGTATTTTACCAAATGCTTTGCGGAACATATACTGACACATGATGTCAATTTCCACTAATCAACTTAACTTGAGAATTATGGTAACAATTTACTTGCTGAGGAAACATTACTCTCCCTGATATATATTCCTTGTTCATGGTATATTATCTGTTCACTACATGTTTATTAAGTTATTTTTCATATTTTGATTTATGATTATTTTATTTTCTAAGGAGAATGTCTGATGAAGCAAAACACATGTAGTTTTATATAACTGTCCCAAGACCAATATTTAAAACAGTTAAAGCATACCACTAAACTACTTTCTCATTTACTAAGATAAATTACATAAACTTAGGAAAAAGTAAGTCATATCATAGCTTTAATGTTTTGTGCCAGTCAAATTTACATGCTATTATGTTTGGAATACTAATATATTACATTTGATTAAATAAATTAGGTAATTGCCACACTGCTCTCATTACTATAGTTTTATAATATGTCTTACTGTATGGTGGTGTAAGTCCTCCAACTTTGTTCTTTTTCTTAAAGATTCCCTTGACTATTTTCGAGTCTTTGCATGGCTATGTAAAGTTACTAATCTAGTAAACAGTTACCACAAAAGAAAAAGAAAGGGATTACAGATCTTCTTTGACTTAAAATGGATAGGTCTCAAAATGTGTGGTATGTTGAAAATATTGTAAATCAAAATGAACTTAATACACCTAACCTGTTGAATAGCATAGCTTAGCTTAGCCTACCTTAAATGTGCTCAGAACACTTATATTAAACTACAGTTGGGCAAATCATCTAACACAAAGCCCATTTTATAATAAAGTGTTGAATATCTCATGTAATTTCTTGAATTCTGTACTGAAAGTGAAAGACAGAATGGTTGTATGGGTACAGATTGGTTGTAGGTGTATGGAGTGTAGGTGTATCTGCAGATTGGTTGTAGGTGTATGGAGTGTAGGTGTATCTGCTTGATGGCAGGGCTGACTAGGAGCTGTAGCTGCTGCCACTGCCCAGCATCACAAGAGAGTATCACACCTAATAATGATAGCCTGGGAAAAGATCAAAATTCAAAGTACAGTTTCTACTAAATGTGTATCACTTTTACATCATGGTAAAGTAAAAAAAATCATAAGCTGAACCATCTTAATTTGGGAACCATCTGTATGTTGAACTTACACATTACATATACATATAATATATTAATGTAAAGAGGATTGTCATCTTTATAATATGGAATCTGACATTTCATGAATATGATATCATCCTCCATTTATTTAGGTCTTCTTCAATTTCCCAGAGCAATGCTTTTATATTTTTCTTGTGGAAGTCTTAAAAATTTTATGTAAGATTTATTCCAAAATATTTGATGTTTGTCAATACAATTTTAAATGATATTGTCTACAATGCAAACACTAAACAAAGAAGAGCTGGAGTAGATATACTAATGGCAGACAAAGTGAACTTTAAGACTAAAAGCACTATATTAAAATGAGAGACATGACAGTGACACAAGGGTAAGACCAGTGTATCACATAACAACTCTGAGATTGTGAACAACTAACATATACAAAAATAAAGAAATGAGAAAGAGAGAAGAGAGAGACAAACTATTTAACTTCAGCAGTTATCCAAAGAGTTAAAACTAGTTTAAATCTTCCTTTTTTTTTCCTTCTTTCCTCCCTCTCCCCCCCCCCCACCTCTTTCTTTCTCTCTTAACTTTTCAACTATTAATTGATTTTTGGCTTTTGAGGTCCTCTTATTTTCTTGTCTAGTCAACAATGTATTTTAAATTTATGCTTTTAATATTTTTATCCAACATTTCAGATAGCTGGAGAAAGAGAGTTTTCTTAGTGTATCTGTCTATAATAATCAAAAGTGGATCTTTCTTTTTCACTTCAGTAAAATACGAATCTAAGTTGGAGAAGTTTAAGTCATGTGCTTACATGATAACTACAAGAAAGCTAGGGAAGTGAGTTCCTGGATTTTCCTCATGAATTTGTCACTTACAAGGTGAAAAGTTTCTGAACAATAGAAATGGTAAACAAATAACATTCCTTCTAAGCCAGATGTTTAAGATGGATTACACATTGTGAAGTTATCAGAAACAAATATAGTTTAATATTAACATAAAAGTTTATTACTTTAGCTTTTAATGTGTTCATAATATGGATGAACTGGATTGTGCTTTTTGTCATTAAAGAAAATAAATTTGTTTTTAAGAAGTCCATCTCTAGGCCAAAATCCATCTTTCAGGCTGAACTATAGGCAATTTTAGGGCTTTCCTGGCAGGCCTCATGAGAGGAAACTGCCTTCACCTCACCAGACTTGGTGCACAGTAAGTGTACGCAGTTTTCAAGAGGGAGTTCCAGTCAAGAGCTCAGCACTCCTAGGCTAGCCATGCTCATGGGCATATCTGAATTCTCACCCCAGGCACCTCCTATTGGAGAGCTAATTTTTGGCTATAACTTTGCAGAAACCTCTGTATTAGGGTCCTTGACTGAAGCATCTTTCCCCCATCTGTAACCTACACTGCATGTCATCTGATCACTGGCATGTACCATTCTGTGGGAACACTGGAACACTGGGTATGTGGCAGCTTTCTCTTTTGCCTCTTGCCTGCTTTGTCACAGTAAATAAATAAAGGCTTGATTTCAGTTGATTTCAGTCACTTTCAGTTGGGCTCATTATGCTAAAGTGACCACCTATACCACAGGCAGCTTGAAAGTTTTGCTTACAAATACTTTTCTCGAACTATTGTTGATATATTTCTTAATGATAATATGCCTTAATAATGCTTACTTTAAGTTTACATGAAATCAGTACTTTAATATAAACTCTTCAGTGGAATAAATGCTACACAAAATGTTATTGAATGTTGTATTTAAATGAGCTAATGAATGTTGTATACATAATATATCATATTCTACCATTATTATCATGGAGAATATTGTGGAAAGAATGGATTTGGTCACAGGCATGAATAAAAAGAATATTTATTATCAAAATATGTTAGAAGATACAAATACGAATTTTTAAAATTGATAATATTTTGCTGTATTACTCTTGAGACTGCTAAACAAGGTCATTGAGCAATCACTGAGAAAAAAGGATGCAATAATTATTAATTTTTTCCCCTGTTGTTGAGGAAGTGGCATGGACACAATATAGGGCGTTTATACAGTTTTTTTAATTTGTTTGCATCATTTACTAGTCTAGTACTGTATCCTTCAGTACTCAATAAAATCTTTAATTAACCAAACGTACTCTTTAGCAATATATGAAGTGCAAAATAGTTTATGATAACATTAGTGCCACCATAAATGTAAGCACATATTTAAGAAGGGCATCACGTTTTGAAAACAAATTCAAAAAGCCAAATTCCTAATAAAGGATTAAATATCATTGACTCTAATACTGATTTGATAAGATTCATTTCCCAAATAATGAGAAATGTGATTGTAGTAGAGCTGATAATTAAGAGCAAATACCCAATGATTATATTTTAGGTGTGAGAAATCATGGAGCTAGTAGAAAATTCTCAAGCTCTTTTTATTCAAAATGAAGAGCAGTTAAATCATTTAAATGATGAACATCTTTGTTTTTCTTATACTGTTATGACACTTGAAATGTGCCAAATCTGATTACAGGCAAACCTTGTTTTATTGTGCTTCACTTTATTACTTTTAGCAAATATTGTGTTGTTTTTTTTTACAAATTGAAGGGTTATTTTTGTTTGTTTTTTAAAAAAAAATTTATTGGAGTCTAGTTGATTTACAGTGTTGGTTACCTTCTGCTGTACAGCACAGTGAAACAGTTATACATATGTATATATCCACTCTTTTTTAGATTATTTCCCCATATAGTCCATTACAGAGTATTGAGTAGAGTTCCCTGTGTTATACAGTAGGTCCTTACTAGTTATCTATTTTTATATAGTAGTGTGTATATGTAAATCCCAATCTCCCAATTTATCCCTATCCCCCTTTTCCCCCTTGGTAACCATAAGATTGTTTTCGACATCTGTGACTCTATTTCTGTTTTGTAAATAACTTCAACAAATTGAAGGTTTGTGGCAACCCTGTGTCAAGCAAGTCTATTAGCACCATTTTCCCAACAGCATGAGCTCACTTGGTGTCTCTGTTACATTTTGATAATTCTTGCAATATTTCAAACTTTTAAATTATTACTGTATTTGTTATGGTGATCTGTGATCAGTGATGTTAATATTGTAATTTTCTTTTGTCTTTGTAGATTTAAATTAAGCTATGTACATTGTGTTTTAGACATAATGCTATTGCATACTTAATAGACTATGGTATAGTGTAAACATAACTTTTTTATTCACTGGAACACCAAAAAATTTGTGTGACTTGCTTTATTGTGGTGATCTGGAAACGAACCTGCAATATCTTGAAAGTATACCTATAGAAGTTTCTGTGTGAAGTGACAGCATTACTATAAGTTATATACATATTTTAAATGTACTTTCTGTGTAGTTGCAAAGTCCTTCTCTGGAATTATTATCATGTGGTATTCTTTTATTCCAGTAAGTAGCATTACCCTAGGGCTTATGTCACTGGTTTCCTTGTTCACTTACCTTGTATTGCAAATCTCATGTTAGCTGTGAATCCAGATACATGTTTTCCCCTTAAGCACTATAAGTTTATAAAATGAGTTATAATTCAGATTGCTTAACATATTTTGAGTGCTTTCAATTTTAGACTTTCAACAGATCCAGAAATATATTTCATTTGTTTATACATTTTATAAAAAGAAATAAGCCTGTAGCTTTTAAATATCATTCTCAAATTTAGACAATTTGTCATCAAAACCTGTATTATTACTGTCAGTACAATAGGCTTGTGTTATTAAAAAAAATAGTTTTCTCAATTTTCAGGTAATGTCCAAACTAAAGTATCTCCTTCGCTCCAGTTCTAAATAGCTATATTGCCAGATTAAACAAATAGTGTGATTGGTTTGGGCTGTATCAATGATTTTTATCCCTTTAGCATGCTGGAAACTAAGCATTTGGGAACTTGCTAAGACAGCAGCCTGTATCTGATTGAATTTTGTTTTTTTTTTTTTTTTTTTTTTAAAAAACAGAGGCATGGGCCTCCCTGGTGGCGCAAGTGGTTGAGAGTCCGCCTGCCGATGCAGGGGATACGGGTTCGTGCCCCGGTCTGGGAGGATCCCATATGCCGCGGAGCGGCTGGGCCCGTGAGCCATGGCCGCGGAGCCTGCGCATCCGGAGCCTGTGCTCCGCAACGGGGGAGGCCACAACAGTGAGAGGCCCACATACCGCAAAAAAAAAATAATAATAATAAATAAATAAATAAATAAATAAATAAAAACAAAGGCACTTTGAAATCCTCAGTTTAAAAAGAAACTTTTAGCAAATTGGAGAGGAGAATCACATAAATAATATAGTTTCCTTTAATCATTGTTCTCTTTGAGGAGCTTAGTTTGGCATCTTTAATTCTATAAAATGAACACACTGCCATTTTGTCATTAATTATCTTTGTGGAGCATCAGTCTGTTTCACATAATGTTTAGTCAATAAGACACTTCAAGACATGTTTGAAATGTGCATTAAAACATGTCTCAGTTAAAGGGCAATTACATAAAATCAAAAGCAATTTACTAGATATAATTTTATCAGTTTTGATGAATTATTACATTTTATTGATACTAAATATTTTTAAGATTATGTGAATGACTTAGAGTTTGGAAGATTCTTACAGAGGAAACGGACATATGATGTTTAAGTAATCTAAAATAATATTTGAAATTTAATGTAGGTCTTCCTTGGGACCAGGAATTCTGTAGACTTTCAGAAGAATCTCCTGAGAGCACACCATTATTTGAATTTGGTTCCAACAGGTAGCAGCTTAGTACCACAGCCTCTTATTGACTTCTTTTATCCTTCCTTCACTCTCTTATTCTGCTTCCCTGGTATTGTACTCCCTAATAAAGTAATCGAACCTAAGTTTATGTCTTATCTCTGATTACTAGAAGAGCCAAAGAATTTGTTTTCAAAGTCCCTTTTCTGTTCTAAAGGGTAGAAAATTTTAAGTTCAAAGTTTTGCCATGATGTTACATCTTCTAAGCAACATCAATGCTACATAACCAATACAACCAGTATCTCAGAATCAATTATTGTTGAAAATTCAGACTTCAATTACAAAGTTTCTATATATTTAGAATTCTGAGGGTATTCACTTTGGCACCACCTTAATGCTAGACGTTTAATTATACATTTGGAATAAAAATTTATTTTACTCTACCTCATTAAACAGAAGAATTACATATTTTCAAGCAATAATTGAGTGGTCTTTAACAGAAAGGAAATTATTTGAAATTACATTTTTGAAAATGACAGTGATATGTTTAAAGGGGCTTCTCAGGATTAAATTAGTAAGCACACTCTGCTTTATAATACATAACAACATTTAATCTTTAAAACTGCTCATATTTGGGCAAGTAAACTTTGAAATAGAGTATTAGGGCTTCCCTGGTGGCGCAGTGGTTGAGAGTCCACCTGCCGATGCAGGGGACACGGGTTTGTGCCCCGGTCCGGGAAGATCCCACATGCCGCGGAGCAGCTGGGCCCGTGAGCCATGGCCGCTGAGCCTTCGCGTCCGGAGCCTGTGCTCCGCAACGGGAGAGGCCACAACAGTGAGAGGCCCGCGTACCGCAAAAAAAATAAATTAAATAAATTAAAAAATAAAATAGAGTATTAGCCATCATTGGTAAATTTTATAATAAATCACTTGTATATAAAATATTCAGCATATGTTGGGCTGTGAGAACTGGCAACTGCTCAAAGTAAAAATTGCAAAATGTTTTAGGATTATTAACTTTAATTAATACCAAAATTGGTATTTGATGTTTGCACATGCCTAAAAACCTGCAGAAATAAGTGCAAACTCATTTCGTTTCAAAGAAGTGCTTTATTGTCTCTGTGGAATTCTGGAATTTAAATGCAAACCTCTGAGGTTAGACAACTATGTTTTCGATTATGGAGTTTTACCATGTCATGTGAGCACACGTTAAAAAAAATCATTATAAAGCTCTTTCTTTGTTGTCAAATAAGAAACAGTAAATTAATTTTGCCTTTGAATTATGTGGAATTGAATTATACAAGAAAACCTTGGCAATGTTCCTTCTTTTAATTAATATTTTGTCAGATCATCAATCTTACTTTCTCCCTGTGTGTTAATACTCAATTTGTTTAGTATTTACTTAAGCCCACATCTCTTTCCTAAAGACGAATTCTTATCTAGTTAGTTAAGATGTCTTTAAGCAGCATAACAAAAGCAGTGGGGATAATTTCCCACCATATTTAACAAAAAAATGAAGTGCCCAGTTCTCCATACTGAAATCTAGAAAGCTTTTTATAATGAATTAGGTTAGAAAACTGCACACATATTTTGCGGGTAAGTATAATCTATAGCACAATAAAGCCAGTTATTTGGAAAAATAATAAACTTAATATGATAAAAGCGTGTTTAATAGTATCTTTACACCTCTGAGACAATGTTATTTTTCCTTCAGAAATACAGACTGAGATGACTATTTTCTCAATTTGATTACAAAATTGAAAAAAAAAAACAAAAAAAACAATGTGTTTCATCCTCTGGTCACTGGCTTTGCCCATTTCAGAAGCTGTAAGTTGAAGATGTTAGAAGGTGCAATTACCTCATGGATCAGTGACTACTAAGCTGATATGCCATTGATTTTTCTAAATCATGAGGTGAGGCAGAGCAGAGCTGAAGTGGATCAAAATGTCTCAGCCCTGTTAGGAGATCTTTTTCCCCATATCTTTTCTACCTCTATGTGGGGAAGAATCAATAGGGTAGAAAAGATTTTAGGAATATTTAGTCTACAACAAGCAGAGAGGAAAAAATTTTAAGTGTGAATTATGATATAGAATTATAATCATTTTTACTGAATTGCCTAGGTCATTAGCAAATCATATGGACAAAGACTTAGGCATGAGCTTGGCTGCAAATAAGAATGAATGAACTAAGCAGAAAATATATTTTTAGTCTCAATTAAAAATCAGGAATTCAATGATTAAACATGATAAATTCCAAACTGACTTAATATTTGGATAGTCATGTAGTATATGCTAATCCTTACAAGAGACAAGTTTAAGTGCTAACACACTCACACATATATACACACACACACAAAGAATAGCAAAATGCAGAAAACTCAGAAGAGAAATAAATTTAAATTGATATTTAGATAGACCAGGATAAAGGTAGAAATTATGACCAATGTTGTGGAAAGAATCACCTAAGTGAGCTCAATCAAGAGCTCAGCAAACTCTTCCAGTTTCATCCCTCAAACAAACTGAAGTAGTTTTCAGATATCTGCTATTCTGCCTTTGAGAGTTTATTGGTAGATGAATCAGAATTTTAAATCTGTCACACACACACACACACACACACACACAAACTTTTTGGAGACATGTAGTAGTGATAAGTTTAATGAATGACTATATTATTGACATATTTTAAGTTTCGTACATTAATATTATTTTCAGAATAACACAAAGATAATTAAAACCAAAACCAAAGTTTATCTGAAGGAGAAAGAAAAAAAGGAAGGAAGGGAAGGAGGGAAAAAAGAAAGACACTATCATAAATAAAAATCCATATTTATCTTTTAAAAATAGTATTTTGGCAAACCTCCTAACAAAGATTTCAGTTATTGAACAAATCCTTCATAATGTCAGTACACCAAAGCTAACCTTTTTAGCACTTTTGATAGACAGAACAGCATTAAGTTAAGGCCATCTTTCCCTTAGAGAGAAAAGGGTAACATTTGATTAAATATTTGAGAAGTAGTATGTCACAGGGAGAAAGAGAAAAGACTAGAGTCAGATAACGCGTGTTTGAATCCCAGTTCAAATGTGACCTTTGCAAATTACTCAGTCCTCTTATGTATCTTTTTCCCCACAAGATAGGATACTATTATTAATTTTCTAGAGAATTGCTGTGAGTGTGAGTTACAGAGCTCTTAGAACAGTGTCTGGTATGGAGCAGACACTATATAAATACTAGAAAATAATAATATTATTTTTAATGAAATATCAAGAACAAAAATAGGAACTCTATAAACTATAGATATTGCCTGTTTGAAAACGTTCTTCTTTCCTTAGATTCTGAGACACAAATAAATCTTCTTTATTATTATCATCCTATGTTTGTCTTCAGCCTCATATACACTGTTTCTGACTTCCACAGCTGTCGCCTAAAACCCACTTGAAATCATCCTCTTGGTTTTGGCCAGTTCTGAGTTACCTTCCCTGTCACAAACCCTTTAGCTTCAAAGGGCCTCAGTGTACCTTCTGGCATGTGTGGTGTCTGTATAGTTTTGTCCACCATCCCCTTTGGCATTGTCTGCTTAAGCTGGTAGCTTTGCATATGATGACCTTTTTTTTTGGCGGGGGGGGGGGGGGGGTTATTTTTTCTTTAATTCAAACAGAAAGTCACAAAAATTATAATCATCCTCATCAGTTTACTCAGTCCCATGTAATTAACTTTTTTTTTCATCTTGATCTTTTGTTAGCACTTTTATTAATTCATCAGTTTTCCATTAGAGTTCTGAAAATGCTTATTCATTCAGTTCAGCAGTATAGTCAGTTACCAGAAGCCTGTACTTGTCAGAGTCTTTTCCATGAATGTGATGACCTTTGCTACCAGAGTTTACCACCTGCTGAACGTGCCAGCAAAGGCATTACCTCTAATTGCTCAAGCTTCTTGATAGACTGGTGTTGCTTAGAATCGTTTTGGAGGCATCTGTCCGGATTCCACACTTTAGACTGGGAAAACTCCCTAATTCACCCCCACAACCTCTCTAGAATGTTTACCAAAATAAGTACCACAGAGTACATACTTAAACAGTTTTAAATGAATTAGGAGGGATAGGTTGAGATTATGTTTAATATTCTTTCTTTGAATTTGTAAAATATTTAGGTTAAACTATTTTAGGATGATTTCAATTCAAAATGATAAGAATCAATAAAAGTTTAAGTGACAAAATATATATATTTTATTAACTGTAAAAATTGACTCTCTAAACAATAATTTATTGAAAGACTCTAAATAACCAAATATACTAGGTTAATATTACCCCTCATATTATCATTTTTATGGTTTAGAAAATAATGATTTCTGTATTTCTTCACAAATGATTGAAACTGAAACTTAATTGACGCATAGAATTTCTTAATATTTTCATTCTAGTTCTTGAGAGTCTCAGGAAATATTTTCTGTGTCAGAGTTGAATGATCAGTAAATTATCCTCTGTTGTTTTATCAGTTTTAAGAGATATAATTGGTAATGGTGCTTAAAACTTATTGGAGTACAAAAATAATAAAGCAAAATATTATCAGAAGAAACAACAAAGTTCTTATTTCTATATATAATTGGTCTCTAATTCCTGCAGTCTCATTTTAATTATGCTTGAGAATCTATGCCTTTCTCTCACTATATCCATTTTCTTGTTTTTACATACCCTTGTCTTGAGAGAACTGCAATTTCAACCAAACAAAAATATGGCTGAAAACTAGACTTTCAGGCTAGTTAAAGGTAAAAGATAAAAATAATGTGCTATAAAGACATTGTGAGAATGGGGAATTTTCGCTAATCTATGTTTTGCCTAGAAAGTGCCAACAACTATTCTTTTTTAGAAACTGACATAAAATTGACCTCTATAAGTGAAATGAGCAAAAAAATCAATAAAACTTGTCAGCATTTATCTGAATATTAGTGTATAATAAAATATATGCATTCACTGCATTTTTAATTTAATATTGTCACTCCTTCCGTTTTCATTTATTCTGTAAAGATGTAATATATTATTCAAACACTTTCTAAGATAGCTTTCATAATGTAATGGTAATTCACTGCAGTCATTCAATAGGGCATAGTAGTGCAATTATAATGACAGTAATTTGTACATCTATATGCCATTGTGCTTGAGCCTAAAGGTGTACTCACTTGTCCAGATGTGGTAGCTAAGTCGGCATGTGCAGAGGAGTCATGCAGTGAGATGATTGAGACCCATTTCCTTTTTCTGCTGGAAAAACCTATAGGGGAGAGATTGCACTTAAATCAAAATCTGTGGCACACAGGAATACCATTAGCTTTACATGAAAATAGAATGCATTATTTGGAAACAGCAAAACAAAGAAATAATGACAAAAAACTTTTCTTTTTCTATACATTTAATGAGTGCTTTGTTATTGTTTTGAAGTCATAATTCCTAAAGTAAATTAACTAACCTATTAAAATGCTCTAGTAAGAGTGGTTTAAGGATGAGTATATTTTTTTTCATTAAAGTAAGTATTAGAATTCTGAAAGTCTGTTAAATATATACTACAGTAGAACACCTAAGTAAATGTATCTTAGATCATGAGTCAATTGCTTACTGTAAGAGAAAGAAGTGACAAATAAGGAAAGGAGGAAGTTGAGAATGAGTGCTGTAATGTTTCATTTAATGGAAGTTATCAATGGGAACTTATGGTTTTAAAACATATATGGGTGGATAGATTCAGAAATAAATATGAGTGTGTGCATACATGGGTTAGTATACATACAGTTATTATATTTAATTGTATAAGTGTTCATTTCTTAGTTTGTATAATTGTAACATGGTTTTGCCACAAAACCATGTTTTGTTACCATACTAACATAAAGGGGAATCAGGTGAAGTGAATACGGGACTCTGCTATTTGTACAATTTTTCTATAAGTGTAAAACTAAGATATAAAAAGAGATAAAAGTAGTGGAGGTTGATTTCAAGCCTAATAAGTCTTACTTCAATATTTATTCTCTTGTTACTATCAAAGTTGATTGTAATAACTAAAAGAACAGTCTGAGACTTAGGGATTAATTTTCATTTAGGCAAGAGCTCCATTTTGGGGTGTCACAGGTTAATTCTATAATAAAAGGTAAATTGAAAAGAACAAGGGAGTAGAGATTCAAAAAAGGAAAGCTTTTTTAAATATCTTACCACCGAAGGAAGGGAACTCTAAATATACATATTCCTATATTCTTTGTAGAGTTAGAAGTTTAACCAGACTATAATAAATAATGCTATCTTTGTTGCTATAACAATTTGAAAACAGCAGTCTCTCTTGAATACATAGTTTCATAGTTAAATACATTTTTAATAAATTATTTATATTTATTATAAACTTATTATAAAAATTTATTTAAAGTTTTACAGCATATCTCAAGCATCCTTGATAACCTTTTTGAAAGTAAATATATATTACTTAGTATTTGTATTTCATTCTTCATATAAGTCCTTTCTAAACAGTAGGTTATTTATACATACAACCCTAAAGAGCAAAATAAAAACACTAAGGCAGAAATCTTAAAATACCTGTGCAGAGTCATAGAAGAGATGGTGTTCTAGTTCTAAGAGGGAATCAAATTTCCCTTGGCCTTTTAGTGTTTTCTACTTTCTCCCTACTGTGTTATTTTTCAATGGAGGGTTATGTGATGACATATATTTCATCACTGTATTCTCATTATTTTGAAATATTGATAATTAATAATAATTATTACCACAAAGCAGATAATTCTTTAGTGACAGGTCTAATGCAATATGTCTATGAAATGTGAAATTACAACCAAATTATTTTCTTCAGGTATGCATATTTAGATGTGAAGGCTTGGAGATTCCATTATGGAAAAATGAATGTGAAATATTTCATCTCCTTAACTATAACATTAGATTACTGTTGTTCTCTACTAAAAGCCTTTTATTCATAATGAAAGAAAAAGTGGGTCAATATAATATTCAAATAAGTTTAACAGATACATGATTTTTAAAGTACTTTGAAAATATAAATTGCTCATAAAATATCAAATTCTAGACCATATGTTATAATTTTTCCATGTACAAATTTATAACAAAAAAAGTACTAACATTTAGGGAGAATAGGAGGAAATTGTTTCCATGTCAAGAGTTCTCATAGTAAAGACGTTAAGTGAGAGTGAAGGCTAGATAAACAAAATGATAATTTGCACACACAATAGTCCTAATTTAACATTAAATTTACATGGTGACAAAATAGACCTAATTTAACATTAAATTTAAATGAAATCTCAGGATGTTAAAGGAATTATGAAAATTACTTGGCCAAGGCTGGGGATTTTACGCCAATTTCAAGTGTAATAAGACACCCTACTTTGCAGAAAAATACATAGAGGTAGCATGATGTAGCATATACTTTAGGAAAATTCACTCAATATCCATTCAGCCCTAGGTCCCAGATGTCTTCTATTATAAAAATTGCAACAGTGTTACCACTATTTCCCAATCTGCATTGTAGTTAGGAAAAGTCATGCAATATAGACCATTACACACGTGGAAATAAGCAGGTGTTCTAGTCTCCTTCTCCTTTCCTCCTACCTGGAAAATGGGTATAATGCATGGATAGTCAGCATCTATCTTGTGAACATGAGGACAAAGACCTTATGCAAAGAGAATACAACTGGATAGAGAAGAATTTGAGTCCTTAAAAGCATAATTAAGCTGTCACAAATGTTATACTTTGATATTATTGATATATGAGAGAAAAAAACCTTGATTGTTTGAGTCAATGGAGTATGTTTTTCCGTTAGTTGCACCTGATTGTAATTCTCCCTGACACACATGGCTTTAGGAGAGAAAAAGCCCTTGTCTGATTCATCTTTGCTTAAGAGTCCTTGACACAGAGAAGATATGCAGCATTGATAAGTGACTGTCAATGTAGGGTGTTGGCAATAGAGGCAACAGGGCTCTTCCAGAGGGAACCAAGTACTTGGCACTTTACCCAGTTAGAATTCAAGCACAGGAATAAATCAGGGACTTATTCATTTATTTGGCACTATATTATTAGCACAATGTTATAGCAAGGGTCAGCAACCTAAGGCCAGAAAGCTTGTTTTAGTGAGTAAAATTTTTATTGGATATAACCATGTTTGTTCATTTACTTGTTGCCTATGACTGCTATGATGCTACAACAGCAGAACTGAGGAGCTGTGATAGAGATCCTATGGCCACAAATCCTAAAATGCTGCATACTGCTTATCCCTTTAAAAACACAGTTTGCCAACCGCTGAGCTAGAGGTAAGGAGTGAACAAAATGAAGAAGAAATGATTCCAGCCCTTCAGGAGTTTAAGTTTAGAGCAGTAGGCAGAAACACCAATGGAAACTTTCTATATATATATTAATGCTAAGATAGATAGATGCACTAGTGATGTGAGACCACATGCAAAAATTACTGTCTGAATCTGATATTTAACAAAGGACGCCTGGAAGAGAAGTATCTGAACTGCAGGAAGAATAGTAATACTAAAATGGTGGAAAGTGAGTTTCTTGGGGAGAGAGAAAATGAGGAGAGAGGCACAAAACAGGACAAAGTAAACAGGAAATTATAAGCATTTTGTATTTTAGCATGGAATTTGTGAAGTGTGAAATATGAGGGGATGAAGATGGAGACAGAAACAGGGGCTGTGCCCTCAAGAGCCCTATATAGTTTTGCCTAGAAACTTCGAATTTATCCTGAAAGCAATTAGTCAAAAAAATAACTAGTCAAAATTTTAGCAAAATTTTTTTGGCTGCAGAGAAGATTGATTCATTACTATTTATTGGAGGATGCAGAGTCAAGATAAGAGACAGGCAAAGGAATGGAAGAAGTGGGATAGCTTATGGCTGAATTTTGTTTCTAATCTATCATTCTTGTTCAACTTCTTCTTCATTTTTGTATCCCAAATATCCAACACTGTATTGGATACATTTGGGACACAATACTTTTTGTTTAACTGAATTGATGAAGCAACAAAGTTAGTTACTAAATAATATAGGAAGCAGTAAAAGTAATTTTAAGATGCTCTGTTTAGTAGAAAGTAATGTGAATTGAAGGAATAGTGTGGAATTATGAGTGTCAGAAAGAAAGTTCAATTTCTAAGCATCATTCTTGGTAACAGTGGCTATCTGATTACTCATATGTGGTACTTCTTTACTGGAGTCTGAAAATGTAATAATTGTTGTGATACCTAGGTAAAAAAAAAATATTTAGTAGTCTCAAAATCTATAATAGGAAATATTGATGTAAGATGAAGAAGTTTTTTTTTCCAAGTCACATATTTAGAAGTAAAAACCAGAAATGTGAACTCTAATAATTTGCAACTCTAAATCGAATCATGCTTCTTACTAATTAGTGGGGCACACTGGATTATAAGGAAGAATCAGCTAATATAGCATCATATCCATGGGGGATTTACACTTGACATAAAACAGATATAATAAAAATTTGCTTTTCCCTGATGCTTAGTGCCGTTGAGCATCTTCTCATATGGCTATTGGTCATTTGTATGTCTTCTTTGGAAAATGGTCTATTTAGGTCCTCTGCTCATTTTTTAATTGGGTCATTTGGTTTCTTGATGTTGAATTGTGTGAGTTCTTTGCATATATTGGATATTAACTCTTTATCAGATGTATCATTTCCAATAACTTCTCCATCAATGAAATATGATTCAGCCATGAGAAAGAAGGAAATTCTATCATTTGTGACAAAATGGATGAAACTGGAGGACATTATTCTAAGTGAAACACATCAGACAGAGAAAGACACATGCTGTATGATCTCAATTATATGTGAAATCTAAAAAAAATGCTGAATTCATAAAATCAGATAGTAGAACAGTGGTTACCAGGGACTAGGGGCATGGGGGAAATGTGGATATGTTGCTCAAATGGTAAATATTTGCAGTTATGGAGGATGGACAAATCTAAAGAGCTAATGTACAGACATGACTGTACTTAAAAATACTGTACTGAATACTGAAAATATGCTCAGAAGTGTACATTTCAAGTGGACTTGTCACAAACACACAAAATGGTAACTGTAAGGAGATGATACGTCAATTATCTTAATTGTGGTAATCATTTAACTACATATATATCAAACCAACATGTTGTACAACTTACATATACAATTTTTATTTTAAAATGAAAAACAGAAAACAAGGAGCTCTTGTAATTGAAAAATACATGCATTGTACTTGGAAATTTTAAATGTATTTGCCCCAAATTCTGAGTCCACTCTACTGAAAAAAATGAATGGAGAAATGATAAGTCTGAACTTGAAGACTTGTCATAAGCTAGCAAAACGGGTTTCAGATACTAAAGTTTTTCTACACCAAAGATTTTCAAATAAATGCAAATTTTATAGGAATCAAATACTGGAGTGATAAAAGAGGAGGTTCTAAGAGGAAAGAGTGTATTGTATTCTGAGACACCTTAATATTACCTGTAATACGTAGGAGGAAAAAGTTAAACAATGAGAGAGGGGCTTCCCTGTCCAGTGGTTAAGACTTTGCCTTCCAGTGCAGGGGGTGCGGGTTCAATCCCTGGTCGGGGAGCTAAGATCCCACATGCCTCGCGGCCAAAAAACCAAAATATAAAACAGAAGTAATATTGTAACCAATTCAATAAAGACTTTAAAAACGGTCCACACCAAAAAATCTTTAAATAAAAACAATGAAAGAATATTAAAAATGCAAATAAATGTGTCAAGGTCTCAGAAAAATGACACAATAAAATTACTATCCAACATGTAAACTAGAAGAAAGATTTACTTATTTATATTTCCAAATGCCAATTCTCTAGACAGGAAGGGACTTTGACAAGTTGTCTATTCTTCTGCCTATTCATAAGTCTTTAGATCAAAATGGAATATTCATTTCGGTTACCTGGATTGATACTTTAATAGAGTAAAGAAATAGAAAATTAGGTTGGACAAGACAAAGAACTGAGGATGCGTGTACACAGTATTTTTCAATAATCTTGGTTAAAAGAATTGTGTAAAATTACTCAAATTTCAGGATTAGTTATTGGGATAGCATGAAAGTGATACAGATAACTGATCCAAAAAGCACAATGCATCTGTGGTGTGAAATTCTACACAGAGATAACTTCAACAACTCTGATGAGTTGTTAGGCTTGATAAAAATTACTGGAGCCTGGGCATCAGAATGAACACTTTCAGAAACATTACTTTGCATTCCACTCTTACAAGAGTTCACTGGAGTTAATGAAACAGGATTAATTAAAGACACAGAGTCTAGGTAATAGAAGTTTTATACTTGTATTTGTGAATATTGAGTGAAAGTACAATTATTCTTATAATTTGGTAAGATATTTTTTCACTTTCAGTTTTTGTTGCAGGACTTCATGATTCATTTTAAGTGTTCTAAGAAGTGTTCTAAGTTCCACTGTTACCGAAGATGCTTTCTTTAAAAAAAAAAAAGAAAGCAACAATATAATTTGGATCAGTTTTATATTCTGACTACATATGGGGAAACAGAAAAGTATTATGTGATCTTCAGGAACTGCTCTAGCACATTTAGAACTCAGTACTCTGAGTTGAGTGGATTTTATTATTATTATTTCCTCTTTTTATATTTTTCATATTACATTTCTTTATGTAGATGTACCTACACTCATCTTAAAAATACTACATGCCTGAAATTAAATGAGAAGAAAAAATGGGAGGGAAAATCCACATAGGGAAAGGGAAGGGGAACCAAGACAAAATTTATCCCTAGTTGTGACTTTCTCCAACCACAATTTATATCCCTAACTCTGGACCCTTTCTTCCTTCAATGCATCCTGTATGTCACAGTCATTCTACTGTTTCTTAAGCTTCTCTGTAGTGAAAGGTGTCCTGCCTAATAAGTATTTTCCATAGACTATCCAAATAAATAAAAAAAAATCAAAGAATAATCCTTTTAATATTATATGCAATAGCTGGAAGGAAGGAAAGAAGAAAGAGAGAGAGGGAAGGAGGAAGAAAGGGAGAAGAGTGAATAAGGAGACAATCTGGCAACACACTATAATTATTCCTTCATTTACATCTTTGAAAAAGTGAAATCCATATAGTTCCTCTTTTCTTCTCAAATTTTACCTGCTTAGTTTTTCTATCCCTCTTTATGATGACTTCATTACTATAGCCTTTCATTTCTCTATTCTCTACTTACTATCTGTCAGCATTGATATTAGACCCCATTAATATCCTTTCCAATTGCTTTAAACCAAAAAAGAGATAGGAGTATTTATTTCGGTTTCCCTCTAATGCTAGAAAATGTGTGAACACAGAGTGGTCACTTAAGTATCACATTAATTTGCTATTTCATGTCTCTTTTTTTTTTTCTTGAGAAGTGAATCATATAGGTCCCCATTACATCCAATGGTTTAATTACCAATACTCATCTATCAAGTAGCTTAGGGTTGTAATTATTAGCAAAACTGCCATACTGTGTTTTTTTCAATCTTCATGCTCACTCTTGTGAAAGTAATTTGCTCTTACAACCAGGTACAAACAATAATTCAAGATCAAGATCTTAAATGGATCACCATTTCAGTCATATAATACCCTAGGCAAATTTGTCCTTTGGGATATTAAAAAAAAAAGTAAACTTTCTATTTATAAATCTCACGGAAGTCTATATTTTTCAGACCACTTCTTGTTGATAGGCCTGTCAGGTGATTTTGTCACAAGTTTGAGGACTACTACATTGTTTAAGTATCACTGTGGTGGGTCTTAAATATTCAAAGGTAAATTGACCAGTCTAGCTGCTTCACTTTTACCTCTGTCTTCAAGATAGACCCACAGACCTGTCTGAAATTATTTAGTTCATTATGTGCAAATACACATGGACCATCTTCCTAGTATATTACAACAGAGAAAGCAATTGAAATGATACAAAGTGATTTTACTCATTCAAAACTTTGGTTTAAAGAAATAGGTATTGATTTTTTTATATAAAAATCTTAATACTTTTTGAATCTAGTATAATGATTTATAAACATGCAGTCAGTTTATATAAAATGAATAATGTGTCACTCAATAACTAAATATGTTATGTTTTATCAAGATCTTTGTATTTAATATACACTAAAATATTTATTATATCTTTAATAGTTTTGTCCTTGCTCTGGCACTGAAAACCTCACAAAATATTATCAGTACAGAAAGAGTAGACAAATTGTGGTTATAAATATAATATTCTAGTATCACTGCATTATGTTCTTTTTTTTTTTTTTTTTTTTTTGCTGTACGCGGGCCTCTCACTGCTGTGGCCTCTCCCATTGCGGAGCACAGGCTCCGGACACACAGGCTCCGCGGCCATGGCTCGCGGGCCCAGCCGCTCCGCGGCATGTGGGATCTTCCGGGATCGGGGCACGAACCCGTGTCCCCTGCATCGGCAGGCGGACTCTCAACCACTGCGCCACCAGGGAAGCCCCCATTATGTTCTTTTTAAAAGAGAGATTAAGGTAGGAATGAGTGATGCTAAAATAAGTAGTCTTAGCAATTATAGGTAGTCACTCTTGTAGCATTAACTGTTAGTTATTCATGTTCCAACATTTATAAAAAGAGTTGCTGCTAAAAAGATGCTGTCCATCCAGGGAGAGCACTTTCTAGTCCTACCCCATTCCTATCTCCTTTGAATGTAGGTCGGACTATGTAACTAGTTCCCTGGGAAAGCATCAGAGTGGAAATGACAAGTAGCACTAAAGCACACTTTCAGGAACACTAAAGTAGCACTTTCAGTGGCACTAAAGCAAACTCCTTTTAGGAGGTCCTAATAAATGGTAAAAGCATACAGTGCAAGGATACTGGATCCCTGATTTACCATATGGAGAAAAACATCGTGCTGAACAAGGAAAACCATATTTAATTACTGCGAGAGTGAAATATAAACCTCTATTGTATAAATCAACTGAAATGTTGGGGTTTGTTTTATGCAGCAGGTAGCATATTAAAAAAAATCACATACATATTTCTACCACTGCAATTTCCATAAAGTTCAATAAAGCACAAAATTAATTTAGAATGTTCTGAATGGTTATTGAATAAACTCCTGCACAGAGTACTGATAAACTGAGAAAAGAAGTATGTCCCTCTCAAATTAATAACTAAATAGTGAAACATTAGAGGCATCCACATAATCACCAAGCATTGTAATTCATATTATCTCAACATTACATAAAACTACCCTGTAAATATAGACAATTTAGTAATAAGGAAATAGAATTATAGCATTTAATCATTACAAGAATACAGACATATCATTCTGTCTTGGTGATACAATTGAACAACAATAAAAAATGAAATGATTAAATTACAAACATCATAGGTTGTATTGATTGTTAAGTAAATTGACCAGACACAACAAGTATTTAAAAGGTAATAGTATTAATACTCAAGCAATAATAAATTAAAAACAGTAAAATAAAAGCAATTATTTTATGGAATATTATTAATAACATATGTAGATAAGTTATATGAAAATAATCATAAAATTATACTAAATTTTTTGAAAAGTGTCCAAAAAGTCACAGGCTCATGTTGGAGACACAAGATTTGAGACAAATGAATGAAACTGTTCATAGTGTATATAGGATAGTATAAATTTTTGCTGAATTTTATTTAACTTATAGATTTAATTCATTAATCTAATTTATGACTTAATGCTATTCCTTGCATGACTATAAAAGTCCTTACGTAAACTATAGGATACTTTTGCATTAAATTTTCTTGCATCTATTGGTATGTAAGATTTGCCTATAGATTTATTTTTTATGTCAGGAATCTGTGTCAGGTTTTAGTATTAGCATTAAATGTCCCTCATAAAATAAAGAGTATACCTAATTAAACATTATTTAAAATAATATAACAATAAAATGTCATTTAAAGTTTTAAATAATTCACTAATTTATGTGTGTCCAGATGTTTTTTGTGATATTTTTCCTTTACTTTTTTCCTTAAATCATTAGCTACTGACAAATTAGAATTATGTAAATTTATTCATTTGCATTTTAAAAATATTTCACAATCTACTTGACTTGCATGAGTTTAATATTCTCTTATATTGTACTAAACTGTATACTTATTGTTATTTCCCTTTATAACTGGTGATATATTTTGATAGTAGGTCACTTGAGGCATGAGTTCAAAACTGTGATGAGTACTGTATCCTTCTTTATCATTTTAATGATTCTTTTCCCCCAATTCTATTTCACCTGCTATTAATATTACCAATACTATATATTGTTGCATTTGATTTTACATGAAATATTAATATTCTTTTTTATGTACAACTTGTTCTCACATATTTAGATTAATCTATTAATTTTCATTAGTAATTTTTTAATTAAAGTAAATATAGTTTGGGAATTCCTAGCCATGGCAATCAGAGAAGAAAAAATAAATAAAGGGAATCCAAATTTGAAAAGAAGTAACTGTCACTGTTTGCAGATGATATGATACTATACATAGAAAATCCTAAAGATGCTATCAGAAACCTACTAGAGCTAATCAATGAATTCAGTAAAGTTGAAGAATACAAAATAAATACACAGAAATCTGTTGCATGTCTATACACTAACAATGAAAGATCAGAAAGAGAAGTTCAAGAAAGAATCCCATTTATCATTGCATCAAAAAGAATAACATACTTAGGAATAAACCTACCTAAGGAGGCAAAAGACCTATACTCAGAAAACTACTGGGTTGGCCAAAAATTTCGTTCAGGTTTTTCCATAAGATGTTATAGAAAACATGAATGAACTTTTTGGCCAACCCATTATAAGCCACCAAAGAAATTGAAGATGATACAAACATATGGAAAGATATACCATGTTCTTGGATTGGAAGAATCTATATTGTCAAAACGACTATACTACTATCCAAGGCAGTCTAAGATTCAGTGCAATCCCTATCAACTTACCAATGACATTTTTCACAGAACTAGAGCCAAAAATCTTAAAATTTGGAGACACAAAAGAACCTGAATAGACAAAGCAATCTTGAGAAAGAAAACCAGAGCTGGAAGAATCAGTCTCCCTAACTTCAGACTATGCTACAAAGCTACAGTCATCAAAACAGTATGGCACTGGCACAAAAACAGACATATAGATCAATGGACGAGGATAGAAAGCCCATAAATAAACCTATGCACCTATGGTCCATTAATCTACAACAAAGGAGGCAAGAATATACAATGGACACAAGACTGTCTCTTCAATAATTGGTGCTGGGAAAACTGAAGAGCTACATGTAAAAATAATGAAATTAGAACATTCTTTGATACCATACACAAAAATAAACTGAAAATGGATTAAAGACCTAAATGTAAGACTGAATAGTATAGAATTCTTAAAGGAAAATATAGGCAGAACACTCTTTGACATAAATCTCAGCAATATGTGTTTCAATCCATCTCCTAGAGTAATGGAAATAAAAACAAAACTTTGAAAATGGGACCTAATTAAACTCAAAACCTTTGTACAGCAAAGGAAACCATAAACAAAATGAAAAGACAACCCACAGAATGGGGGGAAATATTTGCAAACAATGAGACTGACAAGGGATTAATCTCCAAAATGACAAGAAGCTCATGCAGTTCAATATCAAAAAAAAAAAACAAACAAACAACCCAATCAAAAATGGGCAGAAGACCTAAACAGACATTTCTCCAAAGAAGACATACAGATGGCCAATAGGCACATGAAAAGATGTTCAACATCGCTAATTATTAGAGAAATACAAATCAAAACTACAATGAGTTATCACCTCACACCAGTCAGAATGGCCGTCATCAAAAAGTCTACAAACAACAAATGCTGGAGAGGGTGTGGAGAAAAGTGAACCCTCCCACACTGTTGGTGGGGATGTAAATTGATAGAGCCACCATGGAGAACAGTATGGAGGTTCCTAAGAAACTAAAAATAGAGCTACCATATGATCCAGAAATCCAACTCCTGGGCATATATCCAGAGAAAACAGTGGTTTGAAAGAATGCAAGCACCCCAATGTTCATTGCAGTGCTGTTTACAGTTGACAAGAAAAGGGAGCAACCTAAATGTCCATCAACAGATGAATGGATAAAGAAGATGTGGTACATATATACAATAGAATATTACTCAGCCATTAAAAATTATGAAATAATGCCATTTATAGCAACATGGATGGAACTGGAGATAATCATACTAAGTGAAGTAAGTCAGACAAAGACAAATATCATATGATATTGCTTATATGTGGAACCTAAAAAAAATAATACAAACGAACTTATTTACAAAATAGAAACAGACTCACAGACTTTGAGAACTTATGGTTACTGGGGGAAGGGCCAGGAGGATAGATTGGGAGTTTGGAATTGAAATGTAAACACTGCTATATTTAAAATAGATAACCAACAAGGACCTACTGTATAGAACAGGGAGCTCTGCTCAATACTCTGTAATAACCTAAGTGGGAAAAAAATTTGAAAAGAATAGATACATGTATATGTATAACTGAATCACTCTACTGTACCCCTGAAACTAATACAGCATTGTTAATCAACTATACTCCAATATAAAAGTTTTAAAAAACCTTATAAAACATATAATTAACCATTTCAAATTGTACATTTCAGTGGTATTTAGTATATTCACGTTGTCTAGTTTCAAAACTTTGTATCACCTCAGTAAAACACCCTGTACATATTAAGTAATCACTCCTCATTTCTCTTTCCACCCATCCCCTGGTAATCTCTAATCTGCTTTCAGTCTCTATGGATTTGCCTATTCTGAATATATTACATAAAAGAATAATACAATTTGTGATCTTTTGTGTCTGGATTTCTTTACTTAACAAAATGCTTTCATGTTTCATCCTCATTGTAGCATGTGTCAATACTTTGTTCCTTGTGATGGCTGAATAATATGCCATTGTCTGAACAACACAGATGTATATCACAGTGTATTTATTCAGCCATCAACTGATGAACATTGTCTCTACCTTTTGATTACCATCAATAATGCTGCTATAAACGTTCCAGTACAAATTTCAGTGTGGACATATATTTTCATTTCTCTTGGGTCTAAATCTTGGAGTGGGATTGCTATGTCATATGCTATTTCTATGCTTAACTTTTTGAGAAGCTACCAAAATGTTTTCCACAGTGGATCCTCCATTTTACCATCCCACTGGCCATGTACTGGGATTGCTATTTCTTTACATCTTTGCCAATGCTTGTTGTTTTCACTTTTTGATTAAAGCCATCCCAGAGGCTGTAAAGTGATATCTCATTGTGGTTTTGATTTGCATTTCCATAATACCCAATGATCTTAAACATTTTTTCATGCTCTTGGCCATATATGTATCTTCTTTGGAGAAATATCTGTCCAGGTCTTTTATACATTGTTTAATAGGGTTGTCTTTTTTTGACGAGTTGTAAGAGTTCTTTATATAGTCTGGATACTAAACTTTTATCAGACATACAATTTGAAAATAGTTTCTCCCATTCTGTCAGTTATGTTTTCACTTTCTTCATAATGTCCTTTGATGTACAAAACTTTTAGTTTTTATGAAGTACAATTTATTTTTTCTTTGGTTCTTTGTGGTTTTGGTGTCAAATCTAAAAACTCACTGCCAGATTCTCAGTGATAAAATTTATCCCTAGTTTCTTCTAATAGTCTGTTATAATTTTAACTCATATTTTTGTTGTGATTCACTTTGAGTTTTTCCTATGGAGTGAGATTAAGGTCCATTTTTTTTTCTTTTTTATGATTATTCACTTATTACAGCACTATTTTTGTTGAAGAGACAATTCCTTCCCCTAGTAAATGATCTTGGTTCTCTTGTCAAAATTCAATGGACCACAGATGTATTTCTGGACTCTCAATTTTATTCTACTAGTCTTTATGTATGCCAACAACAATACCACACTGCTTTCATTACAGTAGCTTTGCAATAAGCTTTGAAATCAGGAAGTGTGGGTCATCTGACTGTGTTTTATGTCAATATTGTTTTGGTTACCCAAGGCCCCTTGTAGTTTCATATGAATGCAAGTATCCAGCTTTTTCATTTTTGCAAAATACACCATTGGAATTTTGATAGAGATTGCATTGAATCTGTAGGTAGTTTGGGGTATACTGCCATCTTAATAATATTAAGACTTCTATTCCATGAACATGGGATGTCTTTCAACATGGACTGCTTTCAACAATGATTTGTATCTTTCAGTGTACAAGCATCTTACCTCCTTGGTTAAATGTATTCCTAAGCAGTGTATTCTTTTGGATGCTATTATAAATGAAAAATTTAATCTTTATTTCCTTTTCAGTATTTCACTGACAGTGTATAGGAAAACAACTGACCCTGCAACTTTGCAGAATCTGATTATTAGCTTTAGTAGTTTGTGTATATGTTTAGGTGTGTGCTGGTCGGTGTGGGGTGAGATGTTCTATAAGATTTTCTGTATATAGAATTATGTCATCTTGAGAATAAAAATAACTTTATTTTTCTCTTTCCACTGTGGACCTCATTTCTTTTACTTGACTATTTGCTTTTGCTAGAACTTCCAGTACAATGTGGAATAGTAGTGGTGAAAGTGGCCATCCTTTTCTTTTTCATGATGTTATGGGGAAAGAGTTCAGTTTCTCATAAATGTGATGTCAACTGTGGGTTTTTGATAAATGCTCTTTATCATGTTAAGGAAGCTCCATCTATTCTTAGTTTGTTGAATGTTTTTTTTTATAATAAATGAATTTTGAAAAATCCTTTTTCTTCATTTGTTGAGATAATCATGTGAATTTTCCCTTTTTCTATTAATGTGGTGTGTTACATTGATTGGATTTCTTATGTTGAACAGCCCTGTGTTCCTGGTATAAATCATACTTGTTTAGGTTGTATCACTTTTTCAATGTACTGGTCAATTTGATTTTCTATTATTTTGTTGGGACTTGTATTTATATTAACAAGAAGTAATTATTGTAGTTTTATTACTTTGTGTATCTGAGTAATTCTGGTAGAATGTGTTAGGAGTGTTCCCACCTCTTTTATTTTTTGGGAAGAGTTTGAGTAGGACTGGGGTTAATTCTTCTTTGTAGTTTGGTAGAATTTACCACTCAGTGAAGCCATCAGTTCTCAGACTTTTCTCTGTTTGGAGATTTTTTTTTTTTTTTTTTTTTTTTTTTTTTTTTTTTCTTTTTGCGGTATGTGGGCCTCTCACTGTTGTGGCCTCTCCCGTTGCGGAGCACAGGCTCCGGATGCGCAGGCCCAGCTGCCATGGCTCACGGGCCCAGCCGCTCCGCGGCATATGGGATCCTCCCAGACCGGGGCACGAACCCGTATCCCCTGCATCGGCAGGCGGACTCTTAACCACTGCGCCACCAGGGAGGCCCTGTTTGGAGATTTTTAATTACTTAATCTCTTTACTTGTTATAGATGTGTTTAGATTTTCTATTTGAGTCGATTTGGTAATTTGTATGTTTCTAAGAAGTTTTCTATCATCTAGATTATCTATTTTTATAAAAATATTGTCATACTATTCTCTTATAATCCTTTTAGTTTTTATAGGGTCATAGTAATACTTCTGTATTAGTTTCCAATTTTAGTTATTATACATTCTCTTTTTTTCTCCAGTTTTACTAAGAGCTTATCAATTTTCTTTAACTTTTGAAAAAAAAACCCAACATTTGGTTTCATGTTTTATTTCCATTGTTTTTCTATTTTCAATTTGTTTATCTGATCTTTATTATCTCCTTCCTTCCACTTGCTTTGGGTTTACTTTGCTATTATTTTTCTAGTCCCTTAAGATAAAAAGAAAAATTAGGTTACTGGTTTGAAATATTTCTTCTTTTTAAATGTAGGCATTTACAGCTATACATATTTCTCTGAACACTGCTTTTGTTGCATCCTATAAATTTTGGTGTGTTGTGATTTTATTTTCCTGCATCTCAAAATATTTTCTAATTTCTCTAGTGATTTCTTCTTTGACCCATAATTTTTAAAACAATGTTGTTTAATTATCACATATTTTCCAATTTTCCTTCTGCTATTAATTTCTACTTTCATTCCGCTGTGGTCCTAAAACATGCTTAGTATGATTTCAATCTTTTAAAATATATTGAGAATTGTTTTATTGCCTAACATATGGTCTGTCCTGGAAAATGTTGCATGTGCACTTGAGATGAATATATATTTTTCTGTTGCTGTGTGGAGCATTCTGTGTGTCTATTAGGTATAGTTGGTTTATAGTGTTGATCAAGTCCCCAATTTCCTTTTGATGTTCTGTGTAAATGTTCTATTTATTACTGAAAGTGTGGCATTGAAATCTACAACTGTTTTTGTAGAATGGTCTATTTCTCTCCTCAGTTCTGCCAATGATTGCTTCAGTGTCCATAATAAGGTTTTATTGGAACACAGCCATACTCATTTAATATACTGTTTATGGCTGCTTTTCTATTATAACAATTGAGTTGAGAAATTGAGACAGGGATTGTATGGGCCTCAAAGTTTAAAATATTCACTATCTGGGCCTTTACTGAACAAGTTCTCTGAAAAAGAATGGCAGGATCCCCAGAAAGACAAAAATCAACATAGGATTTTTCACACAATTTTTTCTGTTGATTTATATATTTAGAGTTGATCATGAAAAAGTCCAGATATTTAACATAAGAAAGTGCTCTTTGGGTTTATGGGAGATCATTTCAAATGAAAGAATATAAAGTCATCTTTCCTGGTCATGCTATCATCAATGAGAAAAATATGGTAAAAAAAAAGAAAAATGAGAGCTATTAGGAACAAGTAGAATTGATCCCATGATTGCACAAATGACTTAAAATGGAAAACTTAAATTTGTGAGTAATTATGTCAACCAATTAGTTTAAAAAACCTCCAAAAGATGTGAATGTTTATTAAATCCAAATACTCTTTCATGAAAATATGTATTAATACACCAAAACCACAAGAGAACTTCTTTAAAAAGATAAAGGTTATTTTCTAAAATCTATCCAAGCATCATATTTAACAGTAAAACAGAATTCCCTTAAAGAAGTTAACAAGATATAAATTCACATTTGCTGATATTTCTATTCAGTATATGTAAGAATCATGGGTAGAAAAATAATACAGGATAAACAAAAATTTAAAGGTTAAAAAACAAGTTTTCATTATTCAGTGATCAAATACCTAAATAAACCAAAAATCAAAAAAATAAATGTAAGCAAACTAATGAATAGAATTCCTACACAGAATTCAACAGCATTACATGTACTAGAAACATAAAGTAGCAAACATAAATACCATCTAAAATAGCAATATAAATTAAAATATACCTAGGATGCATATGTGTACAATATTTATTTTTTAAGAAAATTATAAAACTTTCATTCAGGATGTAAAATAAGACGTTGAAAAATGGAAACATATACCATATTCAAGAATGGAGAATTGTAAATAACAGGAAAATATGACTTAATCCTGAATTAATTTGTGAATTATATGCAAGTCACAATATATGACAAGGCACAATTCTCTAAAACAATCCAAATTTCTCTGATATGAGAGCTTTTTTTCTAGGTGATAAAATTTTTGCTTAACTGCACTTTGATTTATACATTTGCAGTGTAAATATTATTATCAAAGAGCAAGAGATATGACTGGTATGACTTGGGTCTTGGGAAATTCAAAGAATGGTAATTAGCATGCTTACTCAGCTATTCTAATACCTTGAAAATGCCTCTCCCAACCGACAAAGAAAAATACGGTCCTTATAGATTAATTCCTAACTACTCAGGTAGTTGCATTTCAGATTCCTAGAAAATAATGAATTCAAATTTTCTTTATGTACAACTTCAATTTTTAAAGAGCCAAACAGTAGATCAGGTAAACAACACAAATCTTGGTAAGAGCTTTTGCTAGTGAAATTTTCAGACTTATACCCATGTGTTCATTGGGTATGATTCTATCCTCTCCTAAATTTTTACCTCCATATTTCCCATGACAATTGTCATGATTAAGGTTAGGCCCAAATGCTCTCCATTTCTTTCCTTTTGTTCTCATCTGGAGTTGTTGCTATATTGACAGTTATATAGATAATCAAAATTAACTAAGCAGAGTCTCTGGATTATCTAATGGATAAAGAATGTACAAATGTAAATGCATGAGAGAAAGTCTGGCTCTTAGTTACATACAATTCCAGTTTTTTGTCTGGGGATTTACCAACTGTCTAGTAGCAGTAGTCACTGAAAACTCTACATCTGTGCCTATTTTTCAACTTTCTCACCATTCTCAGCTCTGGGGGTGGGGGTTGAATAAAAATATTATACATTTTCTAAACAGTTTCTATTTTAATCAAAAAGATGGTATAAGATTTATGATTTGTCCTTAGCCATAATTTGTTTGCCAACTATTCCCTTCATTGTAAAATATAATAAAATTTAATAAAAATAAGACAATATAATATTATTATATTAATATATAATAAAATTTCCTATTTAAAAGAGACATATGCAAGAGGCGACATCAATGTGGGGGGCTCCTTAGAGGAATAAGAATTGCATGCCTAGGTTTATTCTATTTTTTACTTATATTCACACAGAGAATAGGAGCACATAATACTTGACAACATTTTCACATCAAAAGCTAATGCTGGGGCCTCCCTGGTGGCGCAGTGGTTGGGAGTCCGCCTGCCGATGCAGGGGACGCGGGTTCGTGCCCCGATCCCGGAGGATCCCACGTGCCGCGGAGCGGCTGGGCCCGCGAGCCATGGCCGCGGGGCCTGTGTGTCCGGAGCCTGTGCTCCGCAACGGGAGAGGCCACAGCAGTGAGAGGCCCGCGTACAGCAAAAAAAAAAAAAAAAAAAAAAAAAAAGCTAATGCTGGACATTTCAATAATATGCAATCACTACACTGATGAATTAAAGTATGTAAATTTTAAATGGAGTAAAGCAAATTTGTAACATCCATATAAAATTATTTTAGCAATATAATTAAAGAAGAAAGTTACTTATAATTTGAGCTATGGATAAAAAACAGGTCTTCTGAATGATAGAATAATCTTATCTAATTGTTTGGATATGATGACTTTATATTTGATTATACTTCTTATCTGTGTCAATAAGAAAAGCAAGAACATAATCTTCCAAACCATCATTTCACGACCTCTCTAATGTGTACTTTTAAATCAGATATTTTCCTCAGTAATATATAAGCAAACCCTTGTCTTTCTTTTTATCTACTCTCATTTCAGCTTCTTAAACATCTAATTATTTGAAATGAAATAAAAGAAATAATCTTCCTTTTTTTCCTTTAAGAATTTACTCAAGATAAGAAATTTCTAGAGCATGCTGACCTGCCCTACAGATTTTGGACTTCCCATCCCCAGGTGTCGTTTGGAAGTGAAGTTATCATCAGAGAGTAAAGCCAAAGAAAATGGAAGATGAGAAAGTGCATCAGAAGGTTTGAAATAGACTCCCTCTTGTGAGAGCACCAGAATCACAACTAACTGCTGAACTATCATGGACAGGAAGACACTGGAACTCACCAAAAAAGATACACCACATCCAAAGACAAAGGAGAAGCCACAATGAGATGGTAGGAGGGGCACAATCACAATAAAATCAAATCCCATAACTGCTGGGTGGGTGACTCACAAACTGGAGAACATTTATACCACAGAAGTCCACCCACTGGAGTGAAGGTTCTGAGCCCTACATCAGGCTTCCCAACATGGGGGTCTGGAAACAGGAAGAGGAATTCCTAGAGGATCAGACTTTGAAGGGAAGTGGGATTTGATTGCAGGACTTCAACAGGACAGGGGAAACAGAGACTCCACTCTTGGAGGGCACACAAAAAGTAGTGTGCACATTGGGACCCAGAAGAAGGAGCAGTGACCCCTTAGTAGACTGAACCAGACCTACCTGCTAGTGTTGGAGGGTCTCCTGCAGAGGTGGGGGGTGTGGCTGTGTCTCACTATGAGGACAAGGACACTGGCAGCAGAAGTTCTGGGAAATACTCCTTAGCGTGAGCCCTCCTAGAGTCCGCTATTAGCCCCACCAATGAGCCCTGGTAGGCTCCAGTGTTGGGTTGCCTCAGTCCAAACAACCAACAGGCAGGGAACCCAGCCCCACACATCAGCAGACAAGCAGATTAAACTTTTACTGATCTCTGCCCACCAGAGCAAAAGGGAGCTCTAACAAACACCAGTCCCTCCCATCAAGAAACTTGCATAAGCCTCTTAGATAGCCTCATCCACCAGAGGGCAGAGAGCAGAAGCAAGAAGAACTACAATCCTGCAGCCTGTGGAACAAAAACCACATACACAGAAAGATAGACAAGATGAAAAGGCAGAGGGCTATATACCAGATGAAGGAACAAGATAAAACCCCAGAAAAACAACTAAATGAAGTGGAGATAGGCAACCTTCCAGAAAAAGAATTCAGAATAAGGATAGTGAAGATATCCAGGACCTCAGAAAAAGAATGAAGGCAAAGATCGAGAAGATCCAAGAAATGTTTAACAAAGACCTAGAAGAATTAAAGAACAAACAAACAGAGATGAACAATACAATAACTGAAATGAAAAGTACAATAGAAGGAATCAATAGCAGAATAACTGAGGCAAAAGAATGGATAAGTGACCTGGAAGACAGAATGGTGGAATTCACTGCTGCAGAACAGAATAAAGCAAAAAGAATGAAAAGAAATGAAGACAGCCTAAGAGACCTCTGGGTCAGCATTAATGCAACAACATTCGCATTGTAGGGGTCCCAGAAGGAGAAGAGAGAGAGAGAAAGGATCCAAGAAAATATTTGAAGAGATTTTAGTTGAAAACTTCCCTAACATGGGAAAGGAAATAGCCACCTAAGTCCAGGAAGTGCAGAGAGTCCCATACAGGATAAACCCAAGGAGAAACACACTGAGACACATAGTAATCAAAGTGGCAAAAATTAAAGACAAAGAAAAATTATTGAAAGCAGCAAGGGAAAAATGACAAATAACAAACAAGGCAACTCCCATATGGTTAAGAGCTGATTAATCAACAGAAACTCTACAAGCCAGAAGGGAGTGGCATGACATATTTAAAGTGATGAAAGGGAAGAACCTACAACCAAGATTACCCCACCCAGAAAGGATCTCATCCAGATTCACTGGAGAAATCAAAAGCTTTACAGACAAGCAAAAGTTAAAAGAATTGAGCACCACCAAACCAGCACTACAACAAATGCTAAAGGAACTTCTCTAAGTGGGAAATACAAGACAAGAAAAGGACCTACAAAAACAAACCGAAAACAATTAAGAAAATGGCCATTGGAACATACATATCAATAATTACCTTAAACGTGAATGAATTAAATGCTGCAACCAAAACTCACAGGCTTGCTGAATGGATACAAAAAAAAAAGACCCATATATATCCTGTCTACAAGAGACCAACTTCAGACCTAGGGACACATACAGACTGAAAGTGAGGGGATGGAAACTGATATTCCATGTAAATGGAAATCAAAAGAAAGCTGGGATAGCAATACTCATATCAGATAAAATAGACTTTAAAATAAAGAATGTTACAAGAGTCAAGGAAGGACACTACATAATGATCAAGGGATCAATCCAAGAAGAAGATATAACAATTATAAATATATATGCACCTAACATAGTAGCACCCCAATACATAAGGCAACTGCTAACAGCTATAAAAGAGGAAATCGACAGTAAAACAATAACAGTGGGGGACTTTAACACCACATTTACACCAATGGACAGATCATCTAGACAAAATTAATAAGGAAACACAAGCTTTAAATGACACAATAGACCAGATAGATTTAATTGATATTTATAGGACATTCTATCAAAGACAGCATATTACACTTTCTTCTCAAGTGCGCATGGAACATTCTCCAGGATAGATCACATCCTGGGTAACAAATCAAGGCTCAGTAAATTTAAGAATATTGAAATCATATCAAGCATCTTTTCTGACCACAACACTGTGAGATTAGAAATCAATCTCAGGGAAAAAAGCGTAAAACACAAAACATGGAGGCTAAACAACATGTTACTAAATAACCAAGAGATCACTGAAGAAATCAAAAAATACCTAGAGGCAAATGACAATGAACATGACAATCCAAAACCTATGGGATGCAGCAAAAGCAGTTCTAAGAGGGAAGTTTATAGCAATACAATCCTACCTCAAGAAACAAGAAAATTTCAAATAAACAATCTAACCTTACACCTAAAGGAACTAGAGAAAGAAGAACAAACAAAACCCAGTTAGTAGGAGGAAAGAAATCATAAAGATCAGAGCAAAAATAAATGAAATAGAAACAAAGAAGACAATAGCAAAGATCAAAAAAAACTAAAAGCTGGTCCTTTGAGAAGATAAACAAAATTGATAAACCATTACCCAGACTCATCACGAAAAAGACGGGGAGGACTCAAATCAATAAAATTAGAAATGAAAAAGGAGAATTACAACAGACACCAAAGAAATACAAAGCATCCTAAGAGACTACTACAAGCAACCCTATACCAAAAAAATGGACAACCTGGAAGAAATGGACAAATTCTTAGAAAGGTATAGCCTTCCAAGACTGAACCAGGAAAAAATAGAAAATATGAACAGACCAATCACAAGTAGGGAAATTGAAACTGTGATTAAAATTCTTCCAACAAACGAAAGTCCATGACCAGATGGCTTCACAGGTGAATTCTATCATACATTTAGAAAACAGCTAACACCTATCCTTAAACTCTTCCAAAAATTTGCAGAGGAAGGAACACTCCCAAACTCATTCTATGTGGCCACCATCACCCTGATACCAAAACCAGATAGAGATACTACAAAAAATGAAACTTACAGGCCAACATCACCGATTAATATAGATGCAAAAATCCTCAACAAAATACTAGCAAACAGAATCCAATAACACATTAAAAGGATCATACACCATGATCAAGTGAGATTTATCCCAGGGATGCAAGGATTCTTCAATATATGCAAATCAAACAATGTGATAAACCATATTAACAAATTGAAGAAGAAAAACCATATGATCATCTCAATAGATACAGAAAAACCTTTCACAAAATTCAACACCAATTTATGATAAAAACTCTCCAGAAAGTGGGCATACAGGGAACCTACCATAACATAATGAAGGCCATATACGACAAACCCACAGCAAACATCATTCTCAGTGGTAAAAACCTGAAAGCATTTCCTCTAAGATTAGGAACAAGACAAGGATGTCTGCTCTCACCACTATTATTCAACATAGTTTTGGAAGTCCTAGCCATATAAATAAGAGAAGGAAAAGAAATAAAAGGAATAAGAATTGGAAAAGAAGAAGTAAAACTGTCACTGTTTGCAGATGACAAGATACTATACATAGAGAATCCTAAAGATGCCACCAGAAAACCACTAGAGCTCATCAATGAATTTGGTAAAGGAGCAGGATACAAAATTAATGCACAGAAATCTCTTGCATTCCTATACACTAATGGTGAAAAATCTGAAAGAGAAATTAAGGAAACACTCCCGTTTACCATTGCAACAGAAAGAATAATACACCTAGGAATAAATCTACATAGGGAGACAAAAGACCTGTATGCAGAAAACTATAGGACACTGGTGAAAGAAATTAAAGATGATAAAAACAGATGGAGAGGTATACCATGTTCTTGGATTGGAAGAATCAATATTGTGAAAATGGCTATACCACCCAAACCAATCAACATATTCAATGCAATCTGTATAAAATTACCAATGGCGTTTTTTTACAGAACTAGAACAAAAAATCTTAAAGTTTGTATGGAGACACAAAAGCCCACAAATAGCCAAAGCAGTCTTGAGGGAAAAAAACAGAGATGGAGGAATCAGACTCCCTGGCTTCAGACTATACTACAAAGTTACAGTAATCAAGACAATATGATACTAGCACAAAAACAGAAATATACATCAATGGAACAGGATAGAAAGCCCAGAGATAAACCCATACACCTATGATCAACTAATCTATGACAAAAGAGGCAAGGATATACAATGGAGAAAAGACAGTCTCTTCAGTAAGTGGTGCTGGGAAAACTGGACAGCTACATATAAAAGAATGAAATTAGAACACTCCCTAATGCCATACACAAAAATAAACTCAGAATGGATAAGAAACATAAATGTAAGCCCAGACACTATAAAACTCTTAGAGGAAAACATAGGAAGAACATTCTTTGACATAAATCACAGCAAGATCTTTTTTGATCCACTTCCTAGAGTAATGGAAATAAAAACAAAAATAAACAAATGGGACCTAATGAAACTTAAAAGTTTTTGCAAAGCAAAGGAAACTACAAACAAGACGAAAAGACAACCATCAGAATGGGAGAAAATATTTTCAAACGAATCAACAAAGGATTAATCTCCAAAATATATAAACAGCTCATGCAGCTCAATATTAAAAAAACAAACAACCCAATCCAAAAATGGGCAAAATACCTAAATAGACATTTCTCCAAAGAAGACATAAAAATGGCCAAGAAGCACATGAAAAGATGCTCAACATCACTAATTATTAGAGAAATGCAAATCAAAACTACAATGAGGTGTCACCTCACACCACTTAGAATGGGCATCATCAGAAAATCCACAAACAACAAATGCTGGAGAGGGTGTGGAGAAAAGAGAACCCTCTTGCACTGTTGGTGGGAATGTAAATTGATACAGACACTATGGAGAACAGTATGGAGGTTCCTTAAAAACTAAAAATAGAATTACCATATGACCCAGCAATCCCACTACTGGGCATATACCCTGGGAAAACCATAATTCAAAAAGACACATCACCCCAATGTTCATTCCAGCAGTATTTACAATAGCCAGAACATGGAAGCAACCTAAATGCCCATTGACAGACCAATGGATAAAGAAGATGTGGTACATATATACAATGGAATATTACTCAGCCATAAAAAGGAACGAAATTGAGTCATTTGTAGAGACGTGGATGGATGTAGAGACTGTCATACAGAGTGAAGTAAGTCAGAAAGAGAAAAATAAATATCGTATATTAACACATATATGTGTAACCTAAAAAAATGGTACAGATGAACCATTCTGCAGGGAAGAAATTGAGACACAGATCTACAGAACAAACGTATGGACACCAAGGGGGGAAATTGGTGGAGGGGGCTGGTGGTGTGATGAACTGGGATTGACATACACACACTAATATGTATAAAATGGATAACTAATTGGAACCCGCTGTATAAAAAATAAATAAAATAAAATTCAAAAATAAAGATATTTCTAAAGCCCAGTGATATCTTTATTAAAAAAAAGATTTGTAATTTTCAACAGACTAAAATGTTATAATTCAACATAGAAAATATTGCTAACAAGTTGATTATTCTACATAATCATAGCACTGGAAATTGCCCTACATATAGTCAAAATTAATTTAATTATGTATTTTATTCAATCACTTTAACATTCCTATGTCTAACAACTAGTTTAATAGTAATGTTCATGTTTCACATGTTGCTTTCTGTCCTGAGAAACAAAACATTTATGTACTTTTTATTTAGTATGTCAGCAGTGTAAGCACACATGGTATAACATTCTCAACCTTCCCATGAATATAATCATAAAAATATTTTTTACAAAAATAAAATGCTGTCACCTACATTGCAAAGGAAAAGCATCTGGAAACCATAGCGCATGTGTGGGGACTTCTCACTAATTTCATCATCAAGGCAGAAGCCCTTTCCTAAAGAAGTCTATCATGTTCTCTCTCTGAATCAAAATTGAACAAACTATCTGAAAGGAAGGAACATTTTCTGTCATAGTCACTGTCAGTATTTAAATAGAAGTATAAGATTTTAAAGATTGTCTCCCAGTTATGGGAACTATTGTCTAACTGAGAAACAACATTCCTATTCCTCTCTCCTGCACACTGTCAGATCCCCTTCCACTTCACCCATTCAGAGGGTACAATGCTAAGCACTATGTGTGACAATGAGGAGAGAGAGAGGGAGATACGAGGAAATTCTTTTCTACTGACACCTCATACAGGGGAGAGGGATGATCCTTCCAAAACTATGTTGTTCAGAACATAACTTCAAACTCCATCAGATTCTCTAGGCAAGTATTTTTTTTTAATTGAATGAAAGATTCTTTAAATTCTGTAGTGCTTTACAATTTTCAAGTTTCACACACATGATTTCACAGAATCCCATAATAACCCTCTTTTAATCTCCTATTCCTATATTGCCCCTCCCCGCTTCTCTGTCCCCACTGGTTGGATATTACATATTTAAAAACTAGATGTACAAGCTTAGGTTCAGAAGAAGCAGTTTATGAGTGTTCATATTTATAAGTTGGTGGTGAATAGGGTTGAAGAAGTGGCAATAGAATATTTAGATGAAAACACGAAATCCCATCCTTATTTCACCCCTATTGCCCTCCCTAGCACTAGCAAACTATACCAGAAATCAAAAAGTCAATCCTCACATTCATATAGAACCAAAGGGGCCCCAGATAGCCAAAACAATATTGAAAATATATATATATATATATATATATATATATTGGAAGATTCACACACTCAATTTCAAAACTTACTATTAAGCTGTAGTAATCAAAACAGTGTGGTATTAGTATAAGCATACACATATGGACCAACAGAATAGAATTCAGAGTCCAGAAACAAACCCAAACATATATGGTCAATTGATTTAAATTTCATTAATTTACACAAGCAGGTGACAACATTTTCTTCTTTTAAACTATTTACAAATGCAAATATCATTCTTAACCTACAGGCTTTACAAAAATAGGTGAAGAACTATAGTTTGCCCATCCCAAAAGGTAATCTTTTTCTTTCAAATTCACTTCATTCTCTGACTTCATAAACTTCAAAAAAATTATTCAGGTGATTTTCTCTAGTTGAAATAGTTGGTTCATCCTAGTGATGATGAAAAATTACATCCATAAATTACTACTCTTGCTGTAAATTACTTATTAAATAGAACAGGATTTTCTTTGTGTTTTGCTTACCACCCTGTTACTTCACCACCTCTACCTGTCACTCAATATTCCAAATTATAATCCTATAGATTTTTATATTCTTCTAATCTGTTTAATGTTTTCAGGGAATATGAATTCCAGAAATTCCTATACTATTGCTTGCAACAATTTAGAGACACTAGGAAAATAGGAGTTATAAAAATGATTAATTCAGATTATATTTCCACTAATAACTTCATAAGAAAATGATTTTATTACCAATGGATTCTTTTCTATTCTAATAACTACAGAAATGGGAAATTCATTGAGGACCAAGACAACTAAAAATGTCCATATTCAAAAGCTTCCATTCTGGAAGAAAAGATACTTTTAATTTTGATCACATATGTAACACCTGTACTTAGAGACTTGACATAAAGTGATCAAAATGTTTACTGTCATGATTAATTTGATGCCGAGTTTGTTTTTGCAATCACATCTCCCAAATTCCAGAATAGATGAGAAGAGATGTATTAATAAGAGTAAAATTTGCTAAAGACTTTAAAGAAGACATGCTCATTAATTTAAGGGTGGATAAGGTAAAAAATACCTGAAGCATACCTAGCTGTCTCTTAAAGCCTCTGGTGGAAAGAGAATTAAAGCCTACTAAGGGAAAGTACAAATCAAAGTATGATTGGGTTTGTCTAGTGTAAGGTTTGTTTGTTCAAGAATAAAATAAGGATTTTCTACAAAGCAGCTACTCATCAAAGAAACAAGCATATCTAAGAGACCACAGTAATTAATATAACCTTAGTGTCTAAGAAAGAAATACCTATATTACAGTGAGGTAAATTGAATCACAGAAGTACACAAATTGTTTTTGTGCTGGTTGTTGTCTCTTGCTTTTCCCCTTACCAGAGACATCATTCTTTACAGGAGATGAGTGGACATAAATTCACTGATCAATTAAACACACTAATTTCCCCCATTTTTAACAGAAATTTCATAGTTGTCCCAGAGAGACTATTTTTACAACTGTGCTACTTCTTTTAATGAATAATGAAGTCATCAAAGAAAGTCTTACAGTATAACAGTAAAACAATATATTTGAATTTTAAACCACGATTGCTACCAATGTTATTCTTTTAAGATAGGAAATTCACATATTAACATCAGTGTAAAACATGATTAATTAAAGAATTGTGGTTAAATCACTGATAGGGCAAACCACATATACTTGACCTTCTCCAGAGAAACACTTGATTACATGTACACTAAGGAGGTACATAATGAATAAAATGTTATCTGGTGATTAGAGTATTAAGACCTTTTCTTCATACTTGGGTAGAAGACAATTATCATGCAGGTAAATAATTGAGAGATAGTCTCCAAATAAATCTGATGTTTGAATTAACTTTATTCATTACTAATTACATAATAAATTTTATAATAAATATAACCTCAAAACCATAAGATTCATAGCTAAAGAATGACCAGAATGAGTGTACATAACTAACCAGCTGGAGATTCAGATGTCAGGTGTCAACTGCCAAATGCATTACATTTGATTTCATGCTATTTTTGAATTTTATTTTATGTAATTTTATATGTAGCTATTTCACATGGAAGGTAGTGAAAAATGCTATAAAACTCAGTATGAAATAAATGCAAGTTAGGCCTATCTAAAAATGGAGAATTTTACTACTTTAAGTTATTAATTTTAAGAATCACAGTGGTAATCAAATGTAAATTCTGAGATTAAAAACAGTTATGAATTTGAAATACATATATATATTAAGAAAAGAAATACATGTGCTATTGTTATAAGTGAAAGTGACAAAGAGAGGAAATGCAAGTGTACAAAGAGTTCAGGCAATCTGTATACTGATGTGGTTTACCTGAAGAATAGAGAATAATCAGGAAAAGGACAAGGTTATGAAATTCATAAATCAGCTGAGTTAGTGTTGATTGAAACAGGATATTACACAAAAGAATTGGTGAATGCAAGAATATAATTTTTTTAAACTACCAACTGAGCATGAAGGAAGAAATACACAAGTGAATAAAACAAACAACAGCATAAATTTTCTAAATATGTCATCAGTTAGAGACCAAGAATGTATTCCCTTTAAGAAATAATGAAGAAAATGCATCGATAAAATAGAAGAATAGTGATAGGAAACATAACAAGCTGGAGACAGAACACATAAAGAAGACTATCTTTCCTGTAAGTATGAGATAAATTATTAAAATTCCCCATTACAATTGAGATAAGTTAGTGCAACATATTTTTCTTAAAAGAAAAAGCATTTTGAAGGGACTAGTTTATTAAAAGGCATAATGTTAAATCAACAGTAGAGAATGTATTATCAATTAAGTGAGAATTGGCCCAGAAAGCCCAATATAAGATAGATAAACAATGAAAGTAAGACAGCAATCTCTGGACTTTGCTCAATAATGAGAGAGATTCAGTGATTACTAAGAAAATAGGAAGTCTTGAGATGAAACTAAAATGTGAAAGACAACTGGCAAGAATGTAGAAAGTCAAAATGCTCTTCCCTTATTTGTCTAGAAATGGCTCAGCTGAGAGCTTCCTGACAGATCTGGGAGGGTGGGAAAATTACTGCCTTGATCATCTTAGTTATTCTGTTTTGTATATAAGTGGGGGGAGATTGTCCAAAGAAAAAATGTATGGTGTAGTTTCTCAGTTTTTCTTCGAGGACATCCAGAAAGTATGTAGGAATCAGGTGCCAGAGTTTTAACATGTGTTAGTAAAGGCATCTTAAATCCCAGCTAGTCTCGCTCTTGTGTAGTGATCACAGAGTAATAGTTTTCTGCATAGATTCTTATTTATTGCAATGACTCCATGTCATAGTAACTAAAAAGATGTTATTCTGTCAACTCTCTGAAAAATACACAAGCTTACTGTTTTAAGAGCTACCCAATTAAGGAAAACATCTGATAATCTTAATGAAAAAGAGCAATGGCAGGTCGAGACATGGGGTAGAAAGGATCTAGTTGACAAGATTTGTTTTTTCATTATCCTTTCTTCAACTTCTTCCAAAACTGGAGAAAAAGAAGGAAACAGTAAACAGAGTCCCTACATTATCCCATTTATTCACATAACTGTTTAATTAGATCAATGCTATGATCTCCATTTTACACATACAGAAACTGGGACTAATAGAAGCTAAAGTAACTTATCCAGTGTTTGCTAGTAAGTGGTAGAACTGGGGTTGAAACCCTGGTGGTTCTGCTATTGCTTTGATTTGATTAGGATGTTATTAAACCCACAGGGACACAGACCAAAGCCTAATGGTTAAAAGCGATGACATTGAAGCCATTATTGCATAGTTTGTAACCCTGTTCAGCCACTTCCAGGTGTGTAACTTGGCAAATTTCTAAACCTTTGTTGGTATCTTATCTTCTCATCTTTAAAATGGACATAATAACTGAGCAATTCTTAAAGAGTTTTTATGAGGATTACATGGGTTATTGTTTATAAAAATTAAGAAGAATGCCAAGCACACAACAAGTTCTGAGTGTTCGTTAAGTAAATTTTTATCTTTTTAGCTGAGGGACAGATATTTGCATATGCTGAAAAAATAATACTGAGAATCTTGTTCTAAACACTTCACTGGGCTGCACTGTATGTATTACATTCTCTTTGAATTTTTTTCTTTTTTTGATCAGCTGCCATACAGTGCCAAATGCAAATATATAGGAGGTCTTTTGGAATCTGACACAATTTAAAGCAGGACCATTTTTCTGAAACCTTGGACAGCACAAATAAGCAATAGTGAGTCAAGAAATGTTTTAAAGCATGGTAGCATTGCTCATCCTGTATTGGCTATTCCTGTAGTTGACGGATTGTGCATGGATAATCAAACACAATACTAACAAAAGTGATATTCCTTGTCCAGGTGTCTTTGACGTTGAAATATCCCCTGTGAGTGTTAAGAATAGTTTGCAAATCATGTTTAAGATTCAAATAGTGTCGCATTCATCAGATGTCCCGATAACCCTTCCTGTTCCATATTTCTCAGGGACTTCTTTATCTTTGGGGATTACTCTACCATTCTACTTTCTCCTTTATATAGAAGAGCATACCATATGATATTATCATCATTGGATTATGCATGTACTTGAGATGACAAAAGTAAAGATTGAACAAAAGCTGATGAGTGAAGAGTGAAATTATATAAATAATATTGTCAAGCTGCATTCCTAATTTTAATTATGATCCCCCAAATGATAAAGAAATCTCGTATGTTTCTGAAACTAGGTAATCCCTTGTTTTCTCCTAGTTATATTCCATTAATATCCTCCCTCCATGATCTTTCAAACACTGTTAAGAAAAAATAAGAAAAAGATGAGTGACTTCAGGAAAGGTTTCACCATGATCATTATTTAACATATGATTGCTGTCATCAAGGCTCATGTCTATTTCAGAGGAGTGGTTACCTTACAATATTGAGTCTGCAAAACATCCTAGTTCATTAGTTCTGGCCAAGAGAAAGACTCGGTTCATTAGTCAGAAGAATTAACTCATCCATCATATACAGTAACACAAAAACTGGACCTCAACTGCCATTCTTTCTTTTACAAATGATCATTTTATTCCCTCTAATGTTCTCTGTCCTATATTGATAAGAAATTATTTTTTTACACCATCTTGCAGTTGATTCATGAAGAGCTTTGTTCTTATTATAACAAAATTGACTATTAAAAAAGAAATGACTTTTATGGAAATATGAAAAACTTGATGCCTTGATTAATATTTTACATATAATTTTACTCTACTTTTTGTTATACACCAATACTTTGCATTGAAACTTCACCCAACTTTCTAAAAGGATATATTTTATTTCATGTAAATGCTATCTCCTTAATCCTCACTTTACTTCGCTGTAAAATGTGATATAAAATAGTTTATATTTCAGTTAGTTGTGAAAACATGCATATAAAACCCCTCGCATAATGTCTGCACAGAGTAAATGTTCAAAACCTTAAATGTTGACTAAATATATTAAATACTTATAATTTTCTATCTAAAAATAATACCAGTATATACTTATTGTAGAAAAATTAATAATACAGAAAACTGCAGTGAAGGATATATACCTATGATTTCTTTAAAGATAAACATAATTAACGTTTTTTATATTGCCATTTTGGATTTATTTTGTGGGAAGGTATGTATGGGTTTAGCTATGTATATTTATACTGATACAAATATATGTCTATGTGTGCATGCATATATCTAGCTAAAGTTATAACTATGTATATAGATACAGTTATTTAATTAAGATCATATGGTATTAACAAAAAATACAAGTTAAATACATATTTGATCAAATGTTATATCACAGACATTTACCTTGTACTTAAATATTTTGAAAAATGTTATTTAGATATCTGCATATTATTCCCATGATATGGATTTATGAAAATCTATTAATTCAATGTCCTACTACAACCTGTATATTTTATTTCCATTATAAAATGATACAAATAACTATGCATTGGAATCATTTACATAAAAATTATTTGTAATATAACTTTTATTCATTAAATTCTTTTTCTGAATGTTTGTGGATACCAAAGGTTTTTTAAATTAATTTTTCTGGAGGGGGGTTTACTGAGGTCTTAATAATACATTTTTTTGGAGTGAAAATGGACTTTGAGAGATCATTTATTTCAAAACTATGATTTTACAGTTAAGGTAAGTGATCATCATTTATCTAAGAGACTTGCTCAGAGTTACACTGATAGCAAATGCATGATTCACACATATGTCTATTCTGCTGGTTCCCAGGACATTACCTTTTCTTGTCCCACCTTTTCTTGCCCCTGAATAATAAACTCCAAGAATAATTCAACGCTTTTTAAGCAAATCCATATGGCCCTTCTACTTTCCTGAATTTGACCATAGGTGAAATTATCTTTATTTTTAACTTTTAGTTCAGGTAGATATACATTTTTCCTTCTTCAGTCACATGTAAAATTGCTATTTCCTATTTCAAATGGGCTTGCCTTAGAAGTCTATTTTCCAATCCCCTCAGAGGACTTGGTTCCAGGTGATTTAACTTCTTGCTATGGGCATTTCCTCCCACTAGATGAGTGTCATTACCAGAAGTAGTGACTGTCCAATTATCTCAATCGATTATGCCATTGGAAACAGACAGACTAAAGTTCTACTGATTATATCATTTCATAACTGTTATTTTACCTTTCTAATGAGTTTCAGGGTAATGGTCGATGGCCACATCTGACTTTTTGTTGCCCCAGTTCTAGCAGTGTGGCTTAAACATTGGAGAAAAGCAATAAATATTTGTTAAAAGAAATGGAATTAATTTTTTGAGGAGGATTTTGTTTATTACCAAATTCCAAGTCAAATTAAAACACAAATCAAATGTTTTTATTTTATAACTAATTTTTTTAGATCAGACTAAAATAAAGTTGACAATGAAATTAAAACCAAAAATAATGTATGCTGCTACTGTTTGCAATTTATTCATTCAATTTATTTATTCAACCTTCAATTTATTCATAAACTATCCTTTTGCATGTGCAGAAAACCTAAAGTTAAACAGGGGTATATATACTGTCCATGCATTTGAAGACAAACTTTGATTTTAATGCTTAAGAAGGTGACATACTTGATGATTCGAGGTTGTTCAAAAAGAAGATGCCTCAAAAAAAATCGTGAACCAACTTTCCCAAAAGTATATTTATTAATTAATATCAATACTGGTATTGGTATTTTAGTATACTGAATCCTATGTTCTTTCATTTTTGATTTTCCCACATCCCCACCTTCTCCTTGATATTGCCTCCTCTCTAACTTTTGATATAAAGGAATTGTTTTTGTGTCAATCTTAATAATTTCAAGGAGGGAAACATTGAAATAAAATTTGAATAGACTCCTCTATTTAATCTATTCTGTGAAATAGTACTTTTATATTCAATGGCAGTAAACATAGCTTTTCTTTTTCTTTTCCCTTTTGGATTATTAAATCATTTGTTTCTGGATTGCATTTTTAGAGGCCATAGGAGTAAAGATATATCATGACACCATGAATAGCCTTTGAGGAGACAACAGTCATTACTTCCCCCAATATATCACAAAAAGAATGGAATGTATTCAGCTACAGCTACTGTACAGAGTTAAATAAACTTTATATTAAATCTATTTATTTTTCAGTGATTTAGTTAGGCTTTTTTAAACAGAATGACTTTCCTTCCACTTTTATTTTTCTTAGGCTCTAAATACATCCAGAATGTTTTAAAAGATAAATCAAAAGATACTATTTATCTCATATTTAAAGATAATAAAATTTACTCTGAGTTGAAAAAATAAATATATTTTATTTATTTAATGTGGACAAAAATGACAGGTGCATTTACAGAAAGCTGATAGAAATATCAGACATACTTATAAAACTGATATAGGAAATATAAACATTAAGGTTTAAAATAAACTGTGCTAATCCAAAATGGACTTTGGCTTAAAGCATTATAATTTTCTTCTCTTTGAAATTGATCAAAGGTCATCTAAAGCAATTTAATTCCCCTGAGAATTTAAAATTCTGGATGTGGTATTTGTCAAGAAGCTCAGAGTGGCTACAGTTTTCTCTCTATCAAATCAAAAGTGCATTACTGCTATTCTTTGTTTGAGGAGAGCATACCTTCTTGGATTTTTATTGTTTTCAAGGCTATATTGTTGATTCTGTTGTCATAAAGTACTCTGATACATGGGCACTGCAATCCATAAATTAATAAATAATAATGCTTGGCTAACCACAGGCACCAGAGCTTCTCTGCAGCATTTGTTTCCTAGCGTACATTTTCAGCACCCTCCTTTCATTATTTCAGATGCTGTTTTAACTAAGTGGCAAATACTAAGAGACAGGTGATTTTCCAGAGTGATGGCAAGGCCCCCTATCTATCAGCATTTTATTCTAGGATTTCAAAGTGACTACCACTTGAACTTGTATAGTAAGAAAGAAAGAACTGATGTGATTGCCAAGAATCAGATGCTGACTGCTCTCAGCATTGCAGCTGTGACAGTAATAAGACAGACTAAATTCATTCCCTTTCACAGCCATAACTTGATACATAACCTTTTGTATTACACTCTATAAACAAAATAAGAAGATACCAGGCTCATGTTTAGGTATAAAATGTGACTATCAATCCAAATTCTTGATGGGAGTGGTTAGTTGCATTATTAATGAAACAGCTGTACTGAACTTCTTCAACAATAGGCAGAAGTTCTCACATACATGCACTTAATTGATGTTGGAAAAAAATACACTGAAAATTACAGGGCATAATTTTGAATAAAAATATATCCCAAATAAAATATCCAATACATTGTTTAAAAATGAAAGTAAAAAAGATCCCATTTAAAAAATCAAAATCAACATAATACTTAGTAATAAATTTAACTAAGGATGTAAAATTCTCTACTCTGAAAACTACAAGACATTAATGAGAGAAATCAAAGAAGACGCAAATAAACGAAAGAGTACCCTGTGTTCATGGGTTGGAAGAATTATTTGTTAAAATGTCTACTACCAAAAGCTATCTATAGATTCATTGCAATTTTATCAAGATTCCAATGATATTTTTTAAAGAAGTAGAAAAAGCCATTCTTAAGATTTATATGGAACCACAAAAGACCATGAATAGCTAAAGAAATCCTGAGAAAGAAGAACAAAGCAGGAGGCATCACACTTTCTGATTTCATGCTATACATAGTCATCAAAATAGTATGACACTGGCGTAAAAACAGACAAATAGACCAATGTAACAGAATCAAGAGCCCATAAATAATACCAAGCATATACAGACAACTGATATTTGACAAGGTAGCCAAGAATACTCAGTGGAGAAAGGGCAGTCTCTTCAATAAATGGTGCTGGGATAATTAGATAATCACATATAAAGGAATGAAACTGGACACATATCTTATACTATTCACAAAAATTAACTCAAAATTGATTAAAGACTTATGTAAGACCTGAAACCATGAAACTCCTAGAAGAAAACATAGGAATAAAGCTTCTTGACATGGGTTTTGGTAATGATTTCTTTGGCTATGACACCTAAAACATAAGCAACAAAATAAATATAGATAAGTGGTACTACATCAAACTATAAAGCTTCTGTACAACAAAATAAACCATTAACAAAGTGAAAAGACAACCTACAGAATGGGAAAAAATATTTGCAAACCATATATCTGCTAAGGGGTTAATATCCAAAATATATAAAGAACTCCTACAACTTGTATAGCAAAACAAAAACAAACAACATCATCACATCATCAACAACAAATAATCTAACTAAAAAATGGACAGATGAACTGAATAGAAGATAAACAAATGGCCAACAGGCATATGAAAAGGTGCTCAACATTACTGATAATCAGGGAAATGCAAATAAAAACCACAAGTGATATTACCTTATTCCAGTTAGAAGGGCCATCATCAAAAATACAAGAGATAACAAATGCCAGCATATATGTGGAGAAAAGGAAAACCTGTGCACTGTTGGTGAGATTACAAACCAGTACAGCCACTGTGGAAAACAGTATGGAGGATCTGCACAAAATTTAAAATAGAACTACCATACAATTCAGCAATTCCACTCTTGGGAGTAATACCAAAGGAAATGAAAATGCTAACTCAAAAAGATAGCAGTAATATTGACAACAGCCAAGACATGGAAACAACCTAAGTGTCCATGGATGGATGAATGAATAAAGAATTGTGGTATGCAATGGAATATTATTCAGCCATAAAAAATGAGAAAATCCTATCATTTCCAAAAATATGGATGAATGTTGAATGCATTGTGCTAAGTGAAATAAGTCAGACAGAGATATAAAAATACTGTATGGGGCTTCCCTGGTGGCGCAGTGGTTGAGAGTCCGCCTGCCGATGCAAGGGACACAGGTTTGTGCCCCAGTCTGGGAAGATCCCACATGCCGTGGAGTGGCTAGGCCCATGAGCCATGGCCGATGAGCCTGCGCGTCTAGAGCCTGTGCTCCACAATGGGAGAGGCCACAGCAGTGAGAGGCCTGCGTACTGTAAGAAAACAAAAAACAAAACAAAACAAAAATACTGTATGATTTCACTTGTATGCGGAATTAAAAAAAGACAAAAAATTAAAAACCAGAAAATAAAACAAACAAACTGAACTCATAGAAAAAGAGATCATGCTTGTGGTTGCCAGATACAGAGGATGGTGTAAGGGGATATTGAAGGAAGGTGGTCAAAAGGAATAAATTTCCATTTACAAGATAAACAAGGACTAGGGATGTAATGTATTATATAACATGATGACTATAGTTAATATTGCTGTATGATATATAGGAAATTTAAGAGAATAAATCCTATGAGTTCTCATTACAAGGAGAAAATTATTTACCTTCGTTCTTTTTTCTTTCTTTTCTTCCTATTGTATCTATATGAGAAGATGGATTTTAGCTGAACATTTCATAATATACATAAATCAAACCATCATGCTATATGCCTTAAACTTATACAATGACATATGCCAATTATTTCCTCAGTAAAACTGGAAAAATACTATACATTTTAGCTGAGGTAAGTTGTAACATTTGAGTGTTTGGGCCTCATTAAAAGAGGTTGTATTTTTAAATGATGTAAGAAGATGGTAAAAACTTCACCATTCTATTACAAAAAAACTTGAAGTGGAAGGATAGAAGGAATTTTCATCACCACCTGGTGGTAATAAAGCCTAATTGCAGGAAAACAAAACAAAACAAAACAATGCAAAAATACAGTATTTTCTGTCTTTAGGTTAGGGTAATAATACGTTAGGAAAGAGATGTGATTAATCAAAATCAAATGTCAATCATAACACAAGAAAATATTTATCTTACATGGGTATGCCAAATGAAAACTTAGCTGTATTTCATTAAAGTGATGTGTTCAAGACTAAGTCTCTCAATTCTAAAATAAAGTAGAGCTTATGTTCACAATTTAGGTAAAAAACTAAGTAGTAGAGTTACCTTAGTGAATCAGAGAAGTGGCTTGCCATTGACTTAAAAGAACAGTTTCTACAATTGTTTTATGCCTAAGGAATGACTTAGTTAATACATAATTGTTCAAATTCCATGATAATTATTTCTGATCATTTTCCCACCTGCTTTTAGAATAGATGGCCACTCAGATCTTTGCTAAATTTTATTATTCTTTAATTTTAATATCATTTGGTTTAGAACTAGGAAATCTGATGAAGCATTGTAGCTACATAGTACTTTATTTTGTATATGATATTTTATAGAAATTGTGTCCTCTTGATGGAAATGATAAAAATGATGGACTACTGTTTTCAATAATTTGTAATTATAAATCTTCACAAATAGTATTGAACGTTATTTTGTAAGTTGGCAGATATATTGGGACAATAAATTCCCAAAAGTGAGATTGTTTTGTCCAGTGGGTAAACAAATGCCTTTCTAATATTTTGATATATTTTTCCAAAATATGCTGCATATGCATTATAGCATTTTATACTCACCCCCAAAATTAGCGAGAAAGGCAGCATCTCCACAATCTTGCCAACTAGTATATTGTTCAAAGTTGGTATTTCTTTCAATCTATTAGATGAAGATGGCATCTCAATGTATTGATAGTTTAATTTGCATTTCTCTAATTATGAGTGAGTGTAAGCATATTTTATGTTTTAGAACCATTTATCTTTCTGTCTCTGAGTAATGCCCATGTATGTCCTTTCCTTCTTTTTTTTTCATTGTATTTTGAGTTTTTCTTATTCATTTCCTGTAACCTTGTGTATATTAAGGCATTAGCTCTTTTGTCTGTGATGAGCTGCCAATATATTTTGCCAATATATCATTCATATTTTCATTTGCTTATAGTATTTTGCTTTTTAGATTTTTAGTGTGGTAAACTTTATCATTCTTTAACTTATGACTTCCAGGTTTTGTGTTGCATTTTAAAAATGCTTATAGTTTTCCAAATTTTTTTGTTATTTTCTCCCCAAAAATATGTACCCACATTTACTTCTGGTACTTTTTTTTTTTTTTTTTTTTTGTTTTGTTTTTTTCTTTTTGCGGTATGCGGGCCTCTCACTGTTGTGGCCTCTCCCGTTGCGGAGCACAGGCTCCGGATGCGCAGGCCCAGCGGCCATGTCTCACGGGCCCAGCCGCTCCGCGGCATATGGGATCCTCCCAGACCGGGGCACGAACCCGTATCCCCTGCATCGGCAGGTGGACTCTTAACCACTGCGCCACCAGGGAGGCCCTACTTCTGGTACTTTTATTATTTTGTATTTTTAATTTAAGTTTTAATCCATTTGGAATTTATCCTAATGTACAATTTGGTGAAGTAGGAAACAAAATTTATCTTTTCCATATGACTAACCAGATGTCTAAATATCATTTATTCAAAAAGTCTAATTTTACACTGTAGACTTGAGACAGAACTTTATTGCATAATAAGACATTATGTATAATTGGGTCTGTTTCTGGATTTTCTATTCTGTTCAATTTTTTTTTTTTGTCTTTTCATGTGCCAATTCAAATTTCAGTTATTGAAGATTTATTACATGTTTAGGGAAGGCTATTCCATTCTCTTTACTCACTTTTTTAAGAGCCTTTCTGAATATTCTTAATTATTTATTTTACAATTTATATATCAGGAGCTGTCTACTTCAAGAAAATAAAACAGTTTTTTATTTCATTATAGTAACAGACTTAGCATACTGTTGTGGTTAAGAGCATAGACTATAGATTAAATCCCATTTCAATCTCATCACTTATACTGTCCAGCAAGTTATTTAACTTCTCTGTGCTTCAGTTTGCATATCTATAAATAGGGATGGCAAGGATACTATCTATCTTTCAGGTTTGTTTGGAGGATTACACAAGTTAATATATGTTAATATCATAGAATTATGCCTAAAACATGACTATAAATTTAGTTATTATAGGTATTATTATTAATTGTATTAATATTAAAATTATGAATTAATATTGATAAACACACACACACATACTTGGATTTGTATTTTATCTATTTTTTCTTAAGCTGCTCTATTGTACCCAGAACTTGATATCTATGTGTTTTGCTTTTTATAGAGTCGAAAGAGATAATAATGCACCCAAAATAAGCAGAAATCAGGTTATTGGCCCCATATTCACCATGTTTTAGAAAACAAGTCAAACTTTAGTCTCTGGAGAAGATGCTCCAAAAACATTTCTTTGAAGGTCCCATTTTTTTTTTTAATTTTTTTTGAAATGGACCATTTTCAAAACCTTTATTGAATTCGTTACAATATTGCTTCTGTTTTATGTTTTGTTTTTTTGGCTGCCAGGCATGTGGGATCTTAGCTCCCCAACCAGGGATCAAACCTGTATCCCCTACATTGGAAGGTGAAGTCTTAACCACTGGACCACCAGGGAAGTCCTCTGAAGGTCTCATTGCTTGATGATGGAGTGGTGGAGGTCTTGGTTACCAGGTCTTATATGAATTGTCTTTGTGTTCCATCCAACCTATACAATAAAACATAAGATGGGAGCTCGGCCTATCACAGTCACTGAGAGTTCAAAGCTAAAACCACACTAGTACTATTAGTACAGGAAAAACCCAGCTGCCTTCAGTTTTAGAGTCACAAATATTGTTCTGTTCAACAATACCTAAAAAGATATGATACCATCTCTGCTAGACTTGTGATTGCAGGCATAGCTGCACCTGTGCTATTCCACATCAGTGTTCCAGAAAACTCTCCTCCATTTGGCTAAGATGGCCTCCATGGACCACACCTTTTCTGAGGCCCAGGTGATTGGCATATACTCATTCTGCAATGAGAAGCATGTGTCTTTGAGGTCTCCATGGTCCAACATATGAAGATCAAGACCTCTATTAGTTGCTCAGATAGCCTCTTTATCTTTCCTGGTTTGCTTAAATGATATCTTCACCTCTTTTGAGTTCAGAACTAAATATGTGATACATGCAACTAACTGAAACAGCTACTAGCCTATAGCCAAGTATGCCATACAATGTACTGATTGCCAATTTTAAAATGCTGTTTAGCTGGCATTTAATGCCTAAGGTTACATATCCAGATTCTAATAATAGAGACAAACAGCACAACCATACAAGTCCCTCATGACTACAAAATACTTCCAAAAGTTTACAGTTTCAAGTGTAAAATCATGTATTGTTCACTCCAAAAGAGTCTATATTTTTCACTTCCAAATAGATTTCCTTTATAACACTGTTCTGATTTTATCTCCTAAATCATCAGTAGAGTGTACCCCTATAAAGTAAGAAAGAAGGAGAATGTATGCTACCTACTGGCGGACTTATTTGAAAGAAGAAGAGGAAACACACAAAATCTACTTTGATAGACCCATTACTTCCCCCTCAAAAGTTAACAACTAGATATGTCACTCTAGATGTCTTGTACTATTAATTTCTGGACTCTGTTTGGTTTCAAAGCTATTTTAATCTCATAAAAATATTTTTATATATTCTGGAAGATTTTGTGGAAGAATTAAATTGTCCCTTTATTAAATGTTTGGTTGTCATTATAAAATTATTTGGAATTAGTAATTTTGTACACTTGTATAAAATGCATAAAGTGGGTAATATTGTACCTGAAACATTAAAGTATTTCCTCCATTTGGGCACAGTGTTCTTTTTGTTAATGTATTTATCTTCTCTTGCCTTAGTGATGTTTTTTCTCTTAATGTGTTGTTTACTGGGAGAGAAGTTAAAACCTTCACATATGATTATGATTTACTGAATTTTCATTATAAATATCAAATTCTTGATTTCTTCATTTTGAGGTTATGCTGTTGGGTATCTATAAATTTAAGGATTTTACACTTTCTAAGTTTAAGTGTTTATCTTTATATTGTGACTATCGTTACCTCTGGGAAAGTGTTTTTGCGTTAATATCTATCTTGTCACAAACAGTAATATATACACAACTTTCATTTTGCTAGTATTACCCAGTTGTCTCTCTTTATAGCCCTTTAATAACAAAGTTTCAGTGTTCTTAGATGTTAGATGTCTCTGGCAAATAACAAAAGGCTAGATTTTTAAAACCTAATTTCAAGATTTTGGGGTGTTTTTTTACCAGCTATTTTATATCATTTAAGGTAATTGTCATTACTCACAAATTTAAATTTGTTGCTTATATGTTATTTTGTTTCTTTGTTTCATGTTTTCTGTTTCATTTTAAAATTTCTACTGTATTTTGAATTAATATTAAAGTTTTATTTTATATTAAAATTAATATTTTTTTCTTATTTCATAGTTTTCTACCAGTTTGCATAGGATATATTCTACTTCTTTTCTTATAGTGAGTACTTAAAATTTTATCATATATATTTATACTAATAAATCCAAAATAAATCAATACTTGCTGTGAACAAGTGATTCTTCGGGGGATAAAAAGCTGATTAAAGATATGGTACAGAAAAGGTAAAAGTTAATCCTGAAATCTCTTGTCATACCAGAAAGTAAGAAAACACTTAAAGAGTACTAAATTATATCAGAAGAACTCAGGAATCAAAGTGAGGTGACCCTACACTTTGAGCAAAGATAAGACAATTTGATCATCAATAAGAATAACAATTCAATACATCTACAAGATTCAAATTTATGTTAATGTATGAGTTTCTAGTGATACTAAAAAAAAAATCACCATAGGAGAATACTAATTTTTTAACTCTTTATTTTGAAAACTGATATTTTTCTGCCTTTCCTATAAAAGAGTACCTTAGAGTAACCAAATAGTTGATGATACCAAATAATTTCTCTTTATAAAGCAATTTTGTATATAACAAAAATGAATTTCAGAATTCATTTTTGCAACAATCCCTAGTTAAAAGATGGATCTAAACAATAATATTCATTGTTTGCTAAGATCACAAAAATGAAACCACCTTTTGAAATCAGAACAGCCCTTTGAAATTATTGGTCCTAAGGTCTATCTACCAAAGTATGGAATTTACAGAAAGAACCTATTAGATATGTTAAATGGCACCATGGAAATATAATTAGCAAAATCCAACCCTTGGAAATTCTGTGAAACATATGGCTTCATTTATTCAACAAGTAAATTCTAACACAAAGAGAGAGAGAGAACCTATAGTTTAAAACCAATAACTTACAAGAAGTGTAATAGATATGTAAACCAGTTGCAATGCATGAGCTTTGTTTGAATATTCGAGCAGATAAAATGTTAAAAAGTATGACTTAATCAAGGGAATTTGGACACATTGAGTATTTACTGATACTCAATTTATTCTATTTTACTGATACTGATTTATTCTATTTTAAAATAATATACTGATGGTTTATTTTAAAGAATTCCCATATCTTAAAATATTTTTGGATTAAATGACATAGATGCTAGGATTCATTTTAAATTAATTAAATAGGAGACTTCTTTTTTGACAGAAAATAAGTCAAACAAGATCAGCCATGCTTTCTTTGATCCTTGCTGAAACAATGATAAGTATATAAGAGTTTGTTGTGATACTTTTTTCTGTTTTAGAATAGCAAGAAGTTGTTCATAATAAAAAGCTTTTATATTTTTTAAGATTAATCCTTAGGTTAAACCTTTTTTTTTTTTCATTTGTTATCTATTGGAAATTTCTTTAGTCAGAGTTTATTGATAGTAAATTCCCTTGGTTTTTGTTCATCGAAAATTTTTTTCACCCTCAATCTGAAGATAATTTTCCTCTCTTTGGTAATAATAAATGGAAAGGACAAATGAGAAATATTATCTGCCTGTTTCTTTACCATCTTCAATTTACCCTGAATAAAGTTCATCAGAGGGTTAACTCCTCCCACCCTCATGGGTTGCATCATCTGGCTGCCACTCAGGAAGCAAGATTTGCCACTCTAAATTGTGGTATTTTGTTTAAGTCAGAGCAGTGTAGTTTATTGTGTACTGCTTATCTACTCCACTAGAATGTAAGTTCTATGAGAAGGAAAGTCCTTTTTTTTTTTTTTGCCTTTTTCTAAAACATCTCCTTACCAATTATAACAGAGCTTGAGATATTATGAACAACAAAGACAAAACATTGGAGAATAAATGAATGAACAATGAATGAATGAACTTTGTTATATGGGAAAATTTCACCTAAAGCCATTTATATAAACCTCTCATACTAGTAGTATCAAAATTTTGTTTTTATTATTTCCTTATAAATGAATAAATGCAGAAGAATGCACTAAAGGCTATTTCTAATTAAGTATTGTCATTGTGAGGTAAATGGTGCTGTTAATGTTACCATTCAAGAGTCCTAGGACTTGGGTTATTTTCTTTTAAAGAAATAATACACTGTACAGTTATTTTTAAAACTTTAAATTAGAAGGCGTAATATGATCTATGCCAGACATTCTGCATGAAATGCTATTGCAAATTCATGCCTGATTTAGTGAGTGAAGAATGCCATTTTCTCCAGCATTATTCGTGGACTATGGAAAAATAACAAAAATAGCTTTGGAGAGGAACATAAAGGAATTTTATCTTTATCATAAGTTTGATAGGGATATTTAAGTTCCAGACATGTGGTAATGTTTAGGGGGAAAAAAACTCATTTTTTATGATTTCCATAAGCAGAAATGCTTGAAATATTTTTAGGTAAAATGAATTTCTGCCAGTCTATCAGAGTTTTAAACTCTGGTAACTGAGATTGGTTTCCTTTACATCACTTGAAATACATTTCCTGAAAATTATTAGTATTTGACAATTCCTTTCTATGCCATTGAAAAAGGGAGCAGGGCAAAAATGTTTCAGTCAAGAAAACTGAAACAGAGAAACCCAGGACAAGACACTTGTGAAACAATACTTCATTGTTTTTAAGAATAGAAATTAAAAACTTCTTGAGACCATATCTATATACTTATCTACTATAATCAGTTTTGATAATTTTGAAAATAATCACTGAATAAGTGATGGATGTACCATCAATTGTAAACTACCTTAAAATCCCATCAAGCACGTTGCAGTCAATTAAACTGTTGTGCATAAACACAGCAAGAAAGACTTTCCAATGCTTCATTCTCAGACTATTCATGAGCGTAATAGACCGTGCTATTTCAGTGGAAAATGCAGTCAGCTCTTTATTATCCTCACTAATGGTGCAGATAATCCAAAGTGTTAGATAATCCCCAAACCATTTATTGTGGCATAGAAATAGACCTTTTAAAGTTAAAAAAATCCTTTATAAATTGGGGTTGATTTATCCACTGAGAGTTAGACACATCTGAGACCTTTCTGCCCTTGCAGCTAGCTGACAGGAATGAAGGTTCTCCTAACTCTCTATTAATACTCCAACTTTTAGTCCATATTTTTATTCAGTGAGGCATTATTTTGCAACACTCTCATAGCTAGCTTGCTTGATTCCTCCTTTCCTTCCTTCCTTCCTTCCTTCCTTCCTTCCTTCCTTCCTTCCTTTTCTTCTTTTAATATCTTTCTTTCTAACAAGTTGCCAAATAAGAGGCAGATATGTGCTTTTATCGAAAGTAATTTATTCAAATTTCTTATAAGACATATCATCCTGCACTTGTACTAAATAACACAAAGTTTTGAATTGTCGTTTGAGAAAAAATGTTACATTCATTCTTTCATTACCATTCTTCCACAATACTCTTCTCTACGTGTTAATGTAACATTTCCCTGTATCTAATTGGCACTCAATAAATCTGCAGTACATTATTTAAAAATTTAACAGCAGAATTTGTATTCCTTATAAGAATCCCTCCTTTATAGAAGCATGAAGATTGAGAGGAGCACTACAAATTCTTTCATGTTAACTGAGGGGACTTCCCTGGCAGTCCAGTGGTTGAGATTTCACCTTCTAGTGCAGAGGGTGAGGGTTCAATCCCTGGTCGGGGAATAAGATCCCACATGCCAGAGACAAAAAACAAAAACATAAAACAGAAGCAATATTGTAACAAATTCAATAAAGACTTTAAAAAGTGAAAAAAAAAAAGAAAAAGAAAAAAGAAAAGTTAGAAAAAAGAAAAGTTAACTGAGAAAAAAAGGGCCCAAGGGAAAGTAACTAACTGAAGGGCAAGAAGGGAGCAGAAGCAGCAGCTGAAAGAGGTTGCCCCCCCATTTTTTTTTAATATGCTGTCTTATTCTTAACAGATGAATCCTAGAATTTTCCGCATGATATTATTCTGTTAGATAATATCATAGACTGTCTACTTGAGTTTGAGCTTAATTCTAGGGTCCTCCTCCTGTCTGTTTTCCCATCCCAAGAATAGTAAATTCAGGCTGAAAATTTACTTGGCATTTTTAAACATTAGTTTGTTTCCTGAACAGAAAGTCATGGACTATAGGAAAAGACAGCTTAAGAATTGTACTTGTGGGCCTCCCTGGTGGCGCAAGTGGTTGAGGGTCCGCCTGCCGATGCAGGGGATACGGGTTCGTGCCCCGGTCTGGGAGGATCCCATATGCCGCGGAGCGGCTGGGCCCGTGAGCCATGGCCGCTGAGCCTGCGCGTCCGGAGCCTGCGTGTCCGGAGCCTGTGCTCCGCAGCGGGGGAGGCCACAGCAGTGAGAGGCCCGCATACCGCAAAAAAAAAAAAAAAAAAAAAAAAAGAATTGTACTTGTTTTCTGAGGTATATCAACTGGGGATTTCAAGTTAATTACTGGAAATCATATTAAAAACTTTAATTGTTGAATAGAGAACATTTATTTCCCATTTTGCTTCCTTGTGACCACAGAGAAATATGTATTGAAAATTACATTTTCCATTAAATTATATCTAAAGTGTTATGTGCAACTGAGTGCTTCCTTATTCTATAGTCAGAGAGGACAATTAGAATTGTCTACAATTGTCAACAATTGTCAACAATTTTCTGTAATTGTCTACAGTTACAAAGTTTAATATTTATTGCAAGCCAATGCTTAAAAAAGGGAGTTCCATCTGGGGCACTATTAAAATGAGATTTAGTGTAACTAAAATGACCACATGCTCAAGAAATGTTACACTGATCTTTAGAAAATTCATTAACATCAACTAAAAATGGTGTTTAAATCATGAAAGATGTGCCCAAGAAATAAAGCTTTATACTAAGAATTTTACTAATGCTTAATTTTATAACAAATTCAAATCCAAATAAAATCATAAACACAATTTTTAAACTATAAAGAAATCATAGTTTAAACTACTCATTGAACAAACTTTTAAAAACTGACTACTACCCTCATCACACTAGCAAATATCTTTTTCTGTCCTTCTTTTATAAAAGAAGTTCTCTTGCACTCTAAGTACAGTAGGAAAAGGGAACATAGTCCTTCAAAGTACTTCCTACTGCCATCTCATAGTCAAACATGTGGCATCATTCATTTCTGGATAATATTAGATTGAACAATATGAAATCATCAATATTTGACCATTTCTGACCTAAAGAAGCTTGAAAGCTTAGTTTAGGTGAAAATGTGGTAAAGGTCCTTTTTTGCATTGTAAGATTAGAAAGTAAGACTATTACTTTCTAAAAGTGAAAGTCATTAACAATAATGGATAACATTTATTGAGAGTTTACCACATACCAGGATTTTTTTACATTATCTTTCTTCATTCTCACCACTGTCCTAGTGGGTAAACATTATTGTTGTCCCTATTTTACTGATCAAAATAATTGATTATTAGAGACTTTAAGTAACGTGACCTAGATTACAAAGCTATAAGTGAGAGGTAGTGTAAGGTCTTTTATCTCATGCACTTTTTTCTATAATGATATAGAAACATTTTCTGTATTTCTCCTTTAAATGAAAAGCCCCGTGTTTCATAATGATGTTAACCTATACTTTATTTCACAAAAGAAATGGAGAAAAAAACATTCTCCCTAGGACACGGAAGTCCCCAGCTTGTTCTCTCTCCCATGGAAAAGCCAGAATTTAACATTTGCATGGAAAGCCATTTTCAGTGTTATGTGAGCACTGTTTTCCTTTTATTTAAGGTGCCAAAAGGAACTGGCTGGAATTAGCAGGTACCAAAGACTAGGGTATTATAAGACAGAAGAAAGAACTGAGAAAATGGAACTTCATCAGTCTGTAGGGAGAGTTAGGGCATCTCTAGAAAGGATGGATGGCTGAAACCATAAGAAATCAGGGGAGGACAACTGTTTAAGGGAGAGGGGCCCAAGAAGAGTGGGAGAATGAAATTGGAGGTGTCGGTATTCATAGGGGGCATTTTCCACATGTCTAGAAAGCATTCATGTCACTCTCTAAAGGCAAAGGTATTAAGGAAGTGCCTCTGTGTGATAGAATAGAGATCTGAGATACACAAGCCAGTTAGATTTTAAGTAAAATAGTGCTTTAAATTATGTCTGGACCCTTTGTCATTCCCATTCAGCAATAACAGTGGCTGAAGTAGTATTCTAAACATTGATGGTATTAACCCTACTTGATTATTATTTAATATATATCTGGTTGCATCTGTATTTCAGGCTACTTGGAGACAAAGAGGATCTACTACTGATAATATTTAGTTGGAGGATATGTAACGATAATACATCCTGAAAAGATAGCCAGAGAAAAAAGAAATTGAGTAGAAGGAGGGTTAACATGAAGCTAATTGCTCCCTGTGATTCTATTTACTCTTACTGTTTCTTGTATTGCTAGTTCTCTAATCAGACAAACTTTCAGGTAGTGTTGTGTTAATTTAAATTTGCTTTTTCTACCTGCTCACCACCCGCCCTCTGAACCACCCTTTAGAATTTGGCTACCATATCTAACATAACCCCTAAAAACATTTTTGCAAAGTAAAAATAATTTTGTTGTTACTAAGTCCAATGGTCACTTCAATTGCCATCTTTCTTGAATTCTCGATAGCATTGACAACTCCCCTTACTGGAGTATTCTCTTATCTGTATCTGATTTTCCTGGTTCAGTTCACATTTCTGTAGCAGCTCCTTCTTTCTGTCCTTCTTGGCTTTTTTTTCTCCCACCATTCTTTTCTCTCTCTCTCTCTTTTTTTTTTTTTTTTGTTACGCAGGCCTCTCAGTGTTTTGGCCTCTCCCGCCGCAGAGCACAGGCTCCGGACACGCAGGCTCAGCGGCCGTGGCTCACGGGCCCAGCCTCTACACAGCATGCGGGATCCTCCCGGACCAGGGCACGAACCCGCGTCCCCTGCATCGGCAGGCAGACTCCCAACCACTGCGCCACCAGGGAAGCCCTTCTTTTCTCTTTTGATTTAGACTCTCCTTGGCAAATTTCATCAAACCCTTGATCAGTACATTTTGCCTATACATTTCCAGCTAAACTTCGGACATGCAGGCTCAGTGGCCATGGCTCATGGACCCAGCCGCTCCGCAGCATGTGGGATCTTCCCGGACTGGGGCACAAACCCGTGTCCCATGCATCAGCAGGCGGACTCTCAACCACTGCACCACCAGGGAAGCCCTCTAGCTAAACTTTTAAACATCTTCATTTGGATGCCCCATGACCACCTTAAACTTAATTGATCTGAAAGAAAACTCATTATCTTCTCCAAAAAAATCTGCTCCTTCTAATGTGTTTCATAAGCAGAATGATGGCAATCCCATCCACCTAAAAAACAAAAAACACACAAAATGCTAGCAGTCATGTTTGATTTACTTCTCTCCTATCCCTTCAGTAACAAAGTCCTATAAATTTCTTTTGCTAAATAGTTCTCCAATTTTCAACAACTCTGTTTAGATGACTGACATCCTTCACTTGAATCACTTCAATAGTTTTCCTCTAATAAACTCTTTCCCCCTCCAATTCAATCTCCATACTGTGTACAGAGTGATGCTTCCAAAAACATCCATTTGATTGAATTGCTCTTTATTTAAAAAGCAGTTCACTGCCTCCCCATCACTCATCTCCTGACATCCAAATATGGTATGATCTGCCTCCTATTTACCTTTCCAGTCTTATCACTATCATCCCATTTTCCATATTTAACATTTATCATTTACTTTAAAATGCCACTGTTTCACCCAAGTTTATGGTACATGCTTTTTCCTCTCTCTAGAATACTTGTCCTCTTTCTCTGAACCCATCCACTAAGTGTTTGAAATACAGGTCTCCTCTTAGGTGTCATTTATTCTAGGATAGCATCCAAAATCCAACTAGTTTAGACAAAGTCTAGCCTAGATTAGAGGCTCCTTCAATGTTATCCCATATTATCTACTTCCTTTAAACCCATCACACAATATTTTAGCTGTCTCTTGTCTTTTTTTCTTGTCTTAGATCCTAATGAAACATCTATAGGGAATGGAGCTTTTATTATTTATCATTGTTTTACTTGATCTTAGAAAAGTGCTGAAACATGATGAGTGTCAATAAATATGTGCCAAATGAGTAACTGACTGATATTAATATTCTCTAAAGATTTAGATAAGCAACATCAGGTAATCTACTTCCTGAAAAATACTTCCTGAAAAAAAGGAAGTATTTGGCCTTTGTTAAAGATGATTGAATTCCTTAGTTTTCCTTTTAAGTGAGTGAAAGAAAATTCCATGCTGCTGAGGGGAAGGATTATGCCTAGCTGTCTCTATGGTTTCCATAATATCAGCCCATCAGTGAGTATAGATTGAGTCAAATAAACAATTGTAAAATAAATAAATCAGTGCATGAATCATAAAAACTATATAAATAAAATCAAGGAAGTGTGTCATTTTCCCTGGATGTCTAAAAATTACCCCATTAAGGCTAGTATATTATAAAATTGACAATTTGCTTCACTGAATATTTTCCAGGGACCTGAATGAAGGAAACACCAATTATTACTAGAGAAACTTAAGGATAAAGCTCCAAAATGTAAAGCTGCAAAAAAGACTATAAGATTTATAGCTAAGATAATATTTCATATTGGAATCTTTGAACTCCAATTAAGTCTGTAAAAACACATACAGAAAAAAAGGCTAGTCTATACAAAATGATTTTTCTGCTGAATGTGTAGTTAGAAATACAGATGCGTTTTTAAAAAAGGACAGCAATGAATTTTTAGTTAGGTTAGCAGAGTTAAAAGCACTTAAAGACTTATGTATATATTCATCACACACAGAGCCTCCAAATCTACATGTAACTGGTAGTAAAGTTATAATTCACACCAGCAAGAGACAAGAAATTCAAGTGCAAAGATAAACCATAATTCACACCATTGAGTTCTCGAGTTCTCACTTCCTTTCTCTGGCTCCATCTAAAATTACTCCCGAGGATCTTAAGTCAAAGCTCTATCTGGAAGCAAGTAAGCCTGAGGAAACCTAAGATCCTCTATCACCACTCAGGCAAAGGAGAGTCCACAAGACCACAGAAGTGTATACTAATCCTTCACAGTAACATAATGTGCAGTGCAGTGTACTCAGGTGGAAAAAATCTATTTAAAATTGCATTATGCAACTACAGTAAGTATAATCTGCTCAAAATTGAAGCTAGTTTTGTCATGCCTTGCTCGCTGTAGATGTTCTTTTCTTTAGCTATTGCTAAAGAATGTATTTAGAAATACATTTATGGTTATTAAAACTAAGTAAAAATACACGTACAGCCATCACAGTAAAATCATTGGAAAATTGTTAAACGTGTTAAAAAACAAAATTCAACTGAGTAAATTATAAAGATCTTATTGGCTTTATTCAACAATTCATGAATCTGGTAGCATTCCACCTAGCAGATAGAAATGAGCTCCAAAGAGCTGTACAAAATGAAAGACTTTTAAGGGCAGAAGGGAGTGGGAACAAGGAAGTTATACTAGCAAAAAGTGGATTGGCTGTGGCAAGGTCACTTCCTTTAGGGGATGGCATGTGGTCTATTGGGCAGACTACCTTACTAGGGCTACCTTAGTGATTCCTGATTGACTAGTTTAAGATTCCATTTCTGGAAGAGACCAAAACTGTAATTAAGTCTTGTTTTGGTGACATGGGGCTTACCATAAGTGACTTCATTTGGGGCCTGTTGTCTTGTTTTAAACAAACTATTATTTAGGGTAGAAATCACTATGGATTTATTTCATAAAAAAGTCATTATTCTGGTAAGACAAAGGTTTAAATAAATTATAGCTGTCTTTTTCCCCCACACTTAATCATATTAGCAATCTAAGTAAAACTTTCTAAATGTTTTCTAAAGTTATTGATTCTCCTTCTACAAAATCTATCTGAACTGTATTATAGAGTCATTAGCAGGTAATGTTATGCCTCACAAATTATGTACTGGCAGAATTTACTGGTGAGGTAAGAGAATCAGAACTCATTGCCTATTTGCTTGACTAATTGTTGCTACTGTGTGCATTATAGTGCATGTAGTTTCTGCAAAACAGTTTTTAATGAGGTCATTAGTCTTTTTCTTATATTATTCCCCTAATTCCCTTCTACAGTCTTTAAAACCCTAATCAGCAGAATCATTTACAAAACCACTTTATAAAGTTAAACAGTTAACTGCAATGTGGTATCAATGGACTTAAGCATTATACCTTTAATATGTGTATATTGTACCACTCAAAGAGAGTCAACTCCATATATTTGTTCAGTAAATAATAATAATGGTCTTAATAAGGTATTATGCATATTTGATGAGTTGTTAATGTAAAGCATATTTCCTAATATAGAAAATATACCAAAAGCCATCTTTCAGTACTAGTAATTATCTTCCTTAAAATTTTTTCAGAGCAGGAGCTTCCAAGTGAATGCTAATGAATTATATACATAAATGAATTCTTTCAGGAGAATTCCAGACATCCAAAAGAGTTAATATGGGGCTTCCCTGGTGGCACAGTGGTTGAGAGTCCACCTGCCGATGCAGGGGACACGGGTTCGTGCCCCGGTCCGGGAAGATCGACATGCCGCGGGGCGGCTGGGCCCTGAGCCATGGCCGCTGAGCCTGCACGTCTGGAGCCTGTGCTCCGCAACGGGAGAGGCCACAACACTGAGAGGCCCGCATACCGCAAAAAAATTAAAAATAAATAAATAAATAAATAAACAAAGGAGTTAATATGGAATATGAAATAGACATGCAAATTAACTGTGGCAAGCCATTAAAAGTGTATAAATGCTGGCTTAAATTGTTAAGTATCCGCAGTGAAAGGGGATAACTGCAATTCGGCATATGTAAATTCTAGGCCCAAGGGTAACAAAAATATAGATCAAAATAGGATGATTCTAGCTAAAATTTTCAGAGCAGTCGTTGTTTCTATAGAATGACACTACACAACTAGTACTTCTAGGACCTGATGCTATCATTAACAAAATAATACGAGTCTTGAGCCGATGTAAAACTCACATAAGCACTTTATATTTTAAATAACACAGAATGCTTATAATCTTATGTATTACACTTTCATTTCAATAATATTGAAACTTCAAATTGCTTTAAAATATTCCAGTGGGAAAATTTCTATGAATATTTAAGGTTCATTAGATATGTTGACTCTAAATTCCTCCTCTACACACTGAAATTCTAAATGATTCAAGCTGAATATCCATCAACCCAAGTACCGGGAGTATGTGTGTATATGTGGATCTCAATATAATATAATGCAAAGTAATACATTTGCATTCTGCTATAATTGCTCCAATAATTAACAAATAACGACTGAATCCTACATCTGTGTCTAGAGTACAGATCTTTTTTCTGAACTTTAGTATTGAGTGCTCTCTATCTAGATGTCTCACCCATCTTTAACTTAACATATAAATGGCTTCTTAACTGGACTCCTCTTCTCTCTTCCATGCTTCTTCTTTTCCCATACACAATTTTTCATCTGTACATTTGTTTGTACAATAAAACCTACGTTCCCTATCTTATTCAAGACCATATTGGATTTGTCCTTGAACACTGTCTATTGTTATTTCCCATAACTCAGCTACAAACTATTTTATGCCTCAGTTTTTTTCAAAAGTGTTCTTCTTCATTGCATGGAATGCCAGCCTCTTTCCTGCTTGTCCCCTGATAAATAATTATGCATTATCAAGTTAAATTAAGGTCACCTTTTAGACAGCATATTGCCTGATACACCACTGTCATATACAGAACTATTTCTCATATACTATTGAAATAAATATTTACATATCTCTCTGTCATATTAGCCTGTCAGCTATCAGGATTTAATATTTTCAAAAATATTCTCTGATTATATATATCTTGTTAGTAATACAATATGTGTCTTTCTATCATTATTTCTTTCAGGAAAGGGAGAAAACAAAAATATTGACAGAAATAGGACATAATATTTTTGAAAACATATGTTTAAATTCCATTTTTATGGCTCAATAATATCCCATTGTATGGCTATACCACATTTTTTTTTCATCCATTCATTAGATAATGGACATTTAGGTTGTTTCCACTCTTTGCTCTTATGAATAATGCTGCTGTGAATATTCATGTGCAAGTTTTTGTGTAAAATGTTTTCATTTCTCTTGGGTACATACCCAAGAGTGGGTGGTATGATAACTGTATGTTAACCTTTTTGAAGAACTGCCAAACTATTTTCCACAGTAGTTGCACTATTTTATATTCACACCAGCAAAGTATGAGGCACCCAGTTATCTTCCTGAACATTTGGTATTTTTCATTGTTTTCATTATAGCCATCCTAATGGGTGTGAAACATGCAAAATATGGATAAACTTTGAAAAAATTATGCTAAGTGAAATAAACCTGACACAAAGGCCATGTTTTGTATGATCCTATTTATATAAAATGTCCAGAATAGGTAAGACCATAGAGACAGAAACTAGAGTAGTTCCCAGGGACTGGAGGGCATGACTGATAACAGTTATGGTATTTCTTTTTGGGTAATAAAAATATTCTGGAATAGCATAGTGGTGATGATTGTACAACCTTGTGAATGTAGTTAATTATAGCATTTAAAATGGTGAATTTAAGTTATGTGAAATTCTATATTACATGAATTTATATCTCAATAAAACTTAGAAAGAATCATGCATACAAGGTGGAAAAAAAATAAAAGCAAGATTTCCTTCTCATTCTCAGTGTTTTCTGTAAGGAAAGAAGATAGAGATAAGAAAGGAATATAGCAAGTTTTGTGTCATGGTCACAATATTTCTGAGTTTCAAAAGCTTATAATGGAGGAGTTATTTGCTCCACATTCTGATTGAAATCCTGGGGAAAGATGAGCAGAAGGGTGAGTCCTCATCAAGGGAGCAGACCCAGAGTAAATGCAACCTTGACAGCAAGATCATGCAGAGATAGGGCTCCGAACTAACCTTCATTTCTACGTAGTGTGACACCAAATTGAGAGAAGTCCTCCATGGGTTCTGATACAGCAAGAATCATGGTGACTCCACAGAAGGGACTTCAGGGACACAGACTTTCTCAGCGGCTGGATAGAGAACATGATCAAGATGCAGAGGTTGTCCATAGTGTAAGATGTAAAAGGGAGCCAACTGGCCAGAGTTGCGTAGACCTTGACTAAGCCTGAAAAGAGACCAGACTTCATGATGTACATCTCAATCTCAGTGCCGATTTATCCCCTAATATTCAAACTAACTACTTAAACAGAATAAAAACTTATAATATGAATGCCGTCAGAATAAAGAATGACCTTTTGATCAAGGGGCCTTGTTGTGACTAGAGCAGTCAGAAGCAGGACACTCACGGATATGAAAACCAAGGCATTTGGGCAAAAAAAAAAAAGTCTTTTTTATTTAAATATTCACATTCTGAGTATAGATTGACATTAATAAATTAAACTAAATCTTGTTGTTCTCCATCTTCTATCCTCATCACTAGGCAATAAATCTGGGGATTGAGAAAGGAGATTGGTAAGCCTCCCTTTACCCACTTAGCTATCAACTAGGGGACGAGCAGGGAATGGGATGAGGCCTGAAAGTCCAAGGATATTTCCAAAAGAGAGTGAATTACTTTAAGTGTTCAGCTTATGATTCTGAACCAAACCTATTCTGCTCTGTCATGTACATTCTACTAGGTTGGAGCTAACTGTATGTATGTCTTTCTAACTCCTTGTTCAGTGAGCTCATATTGGTAGCTTGAAATTGTCCACTATCCCTACGAACACAGATACTATTTTGGATAAGAGAAAGATTTTGTACAGAATATCTCAAAAACTGATCACTTAACCAAAACACATTAAGCAACCTAAAGAGGTAAGGGATTAACCCAAGAATATCTTACTGAAAATTTTGTTTTGTATTCTCCTTCCTTCTTCAACTCATGAAGAAAATTGGAGCAATTTTATCAGATAAGCTATATTTTCACTGTCCATCTAAATACATTCTGGATGATTTATTTTCAGCCATACATCAAAGAAATAATTGTCACATTCAAGGAGTTTAAAGCAAACAACCACTGCTAGGGAAAAAAAATTCTGAACCAAGAGGACAGTGTAAAAATACTGGAGGGAGAAATACTAATGCAATCATAAACAAATGGTGATCTCAAAACTAGCATATCTGTGTAAAAAAGGGTTGTTTTTTTCATTTGATTACAAACACCCAATAAATACGTGTTCTATATAGAATGAATCTATTGATACTTGTTTTGTAAAGTAAAAATAATTGCATTTTATAATTTCTTTTATTTTCTGATATACAAAACTCACCTCCACTGTCAAATTTTCAAGTGTATTTCCTTGTAAACATATTATGAATAAGATAAATTGTAATTATTTAGTATAATTTTATATCAAAATTTATATCTAGACATAAAGCCTTTTCTATTAATTTTTCCTCTCATTATTGTCAAATTATTTTATATTAATATCAATATAATCAAGATGAACAGTCATGGCTGAAGAATGGATAAAATGTGAAATAATATTCCACTGGATACTTGAAATATTATTCATCCATGAGAAGAAAGGAAATCCTACCATTTGAGACAACATGCATGTACCTAGAGGATATTATACTAAGTGAAATAAGTCAGACAAAGACAAATACCATATGATTTCACTTATGTGGAATCTAAAAAACAAAACATATGAACAAACACAAAAAGAAACAGAGTCATAGATGAAAAAAAAAAAAAAACAGCTTGTTGCCAGAGGGAAGGGAGGCTGTGGGATGAGTGAAATAGGTGAGGAAAATTAAGAGGTACAAACTTCCAGTTATAAAATAAATGAGTCATGTGGATGAAATGTACAGGGGAATACAGTCAATAATAATGCAATATGTTTTCAATGGGGCTTTGTCAAAGATCAGCTGACTCTGTTTATGAGGGTCTATTTCTGAGCTCTCTATTCTGTTCTACAGATCTATATGTCTATTCTTTCACCAATACCACACTGTATTGATTGTTTTCGCTTTATAGTAAGTCTTGAAGTAAGGTAGTGTCAGTCATCCAACTTTGTTCTTCTCCTCTAATACTGAGTTTGCTATACTGGGTCTTTGCCTCTCCTTATAAACTTTAGGATCAGTTTGTAAATAGATATTCACAAAGTAACTTGTTGGAATTTTGAAATTCCATTGACTCTTTTGGACTTTCTACATAGATGATTATGTTACCTATGAACAATGACAGCTTTATGTCTTCCTTCCCAATCTGTATACCTTTTAGTTTCCTTTCCTCTCTTGTTGCATTAGCTGAAACATCCAGTACAATATTGAAAAGCAGTGGTAAGAGTAGTGACACGCAAGGATGTCTTGTACCTGATCCTAATAGGAAAGCTGCAAGTTTCTCACCATTAAGAATAATTTTGGCTGTAGGTTTTCTGTAGGATATGTTCTTCTATTTATAGTTTACTGAGAGTTTTCATCATGAATGGGTGTTGAATTTTGTCAAACGCTTTTTCTGCACCTATTGATATAAAAATTTGATTTTTTTTTAGTCTGTTGATGTGATGGATTACAGTAATTTATTTTTGAATGTTGAATAAGCCTCGCATATCTGGGATAAATCCCACTTGGTGTATAATTCTTTTTATACACAGTTGGATTCTATTTGATAAGAGTTGTTGAGAATTTTTGCACCTATATTTCAATGTACCTTTTGTGAATGTTCAGCAACATATTTTTTCTCTGTTTATAGGATAATAAGATAGTTACAAAGTATAAAAATAAATATGCATAGAAAATGAGGTTTTTGTCTACTTCTAGAATTTTTACATTAAGTATTCTACTGGTGCCTTGTTTAATACACATTAGGTTTGTGATATTTCATGTAAGTTTTTTTAATAAAATAATTTATTTGATATATTACCAATAATATCTATTATTTTCCATTATATTATATGACATTAAAATACTTATTATTATGTATAATATGTAAAACACAATAATTATTATGGCAGAAAGTTTATTAACTGCTTAATATGTGTTAACTGCCATTCTGTGAGATTTTTGTCAGATTGACAAAAATTTAATCCTCTCAAGTTTACAGTGAGGAGGGAGCTATGATACTTACTTGTTATAGATTAAAAAAAAAAAACTTAGGCCAAAAGCTACTAATAATTGGGCAAGGATACACTATTATTAGTGCCAAAGCAGGAGTTTAAACTATAAAACTACTATGACATGACTTTAAAATTAAAGAGAGCTCTCTATTATCCTCAAATAGCCCTTTTTGCTCCTTTTCTTCTCAAATTCTATTTTATAATTATGTAAACTGATATTGTTATTTTGGCTCATTTTATGTTTGCATTTAAGTGACTTCTATGTCTATATTTTTATTTCAAGCTTCTTTCTTCTTGTGAGGGCCAGGGGGAGTTTCATGGTTGCAGTGCTTTTCAGTGACTAAATTTGGACATTTGGGTAGGAAGTTATAACATATTTATATATCTATTTTAATAACCAGTATCCTATCTCAGCCTAATAATTACATTATTTGTTTTACATTTCCTTTCTTAAATTTACATGTAAGCTCATATATAAGACATGATTTCCTATAAAGTACATTAAAAAAATAAATGTATTATAATGATGATGATGATGTAGCTAGAGATAGGCATGGCTGTTTATGGAATTTTGGGGGAAAGTGCCCAAATTCACTATAGTTTGGTTTCTTCATTCAGAGGATATGAAAAGTCATGATCTGCTCATAATTATAGATCATTATAATACCACCCCATGAAATGTATTATCACCACAGGTTACTGTTTTGGGTGTTTCCCTTTCATAACAAAATTTTTCATATATGCACATGACTAGAAGCTACAGAAGAGCTAACGTAACTACACTCAGGAGAGGTAACTTTTTTCTAATCAAATAAATTTTGTTTACATGTATGTTCAAGATCATGAGGCCTAATGGAACAAATGGTATTAAATATATGGTAGTGACTTACATGGATTTTCTATACATCCAGTTCCTTTCAGATTCATCTTTTATTTTAATTATTACCTTTGGAGTTGGTGGCATCATTTTAAAACCTGAATTATTAGAAGTAGTAAAAATCTTAATGCCTGGAAAAAGGGGAATAAGAGAAAATGCATCTTATATATTATCCTATTGCTGCAGTGATATTCCTTCTATTCTTTAAAATATAAATATTATATTCTATTGAGAACTAAGAAAATGTATCAAAACAAACTCCTTGGGCAAAACTTTTATGTCGAAACATATTTCTACCCTGGATAATACATTTCTAAAACAGTTCATACTACCTTAATTTGTTATATGACAAAGATATTTTCTTATTATTGTACATCTAACAATAAGAAAATAAGAAAAATATACAATATACTTTGAAGTCATACCAAGATGCTTTTTATTTTCCCTTTAAAATTGTTTAAATTAAAAATAATATTTCATAAAAAATGAAAAAGAAAATAAGTAATGAATTAATAATGTAATCTCAGAAAAATAAATGAAATCAAAAGACTGTCTTATTCCAAGATTTATTACTTTCAACATTTGTGGTAAAGCCTCATAACTATTATACATAGATAAAATAGATAAAAAGATAGACATGTTCACATATGTATATTTCCATACATGCATATATATATAAATGCACATACACATAGGTCTACTATCTTTCCTGCACTTAAAAAACGTAACTATTTATTATGAATATTTCTCTAGGGCAACATTTATAAATCTCTTCCATTTTTCACTTTAGATGGAAAGGAAAGATCTCCCCAAGTCCTAATATCAAAGGTAAACATCATTAATGTTTTGGTACAAAGTCTTACTAATTCCTCCCTTCCTGCCTGCCTGCCTCCCTTCCTTCCTTCCTTCCTTCCTCTTCCTCACTTTCTTTCTCTTTCTCCTTCTCTCTTAATATATGCTGCTGTTCATACTGTTTACCAACATGTTTTTCATTTATTGACTAAATATGGAGCTAAATTTGTATGAATTTGAAGCTTAAATACATATTAATTCAGATGGATCTATATAGGTGTGAATTTTAAAATGCATCATACTTTTTAAAGTTTAGGATGTAAACTAATATTAAACCAAAACTTAGATGATAGTCCTATAGGATGCTTCTACTTTAAATTATTAGACAATACTCAAAGGGCAACCTTGTATGTATGTCTGTGAAAATTTATTCAAATATCACTCTGAGAAAAAGTTTTAAGAACTGGAGTGCTCAGACAAAATATCTGCAGTATAAATACTTATAGCCAATTGCAATAAGGTTGAAACCATTTTTCACGAGTAATACATGACAATGCTATATTCCAATATACCTGAAATAACTGCTTATTTTAACATTTCATTTCTGTTATAAGCTATTGAATTTTAGTAACAATTTTAAAAATAAAAAATAAAGGTACCAATGATAGATAATTTCTCTTCTACATGTTCAAATATGTATTGACTATTTATGTTCTTTACCTGGGTTGCATTATAAAAGTGTATGAGAGTTAAGAAACACCATATAGGTGGACATAATTGCTTCTAATTTGTTGCTATTATAAATTTGTAGTGATAATTATCCTTGTATTTAAGTTTTTATGTAATTTTCAGTTTTTACATTAAGGGTGGACTCCTAAAGTTAATATTGTCTGGTCAAATGGTGCATACTTTGAAAATAACTCTGACATAGGTAAATATATACATTTATATATATACATATATTACTATGATCCTATTTGTCCCCCACAAAATTTTATCAATTCACACATTCATTAGTAGAATATGATTACTCTTTTGCCCATAACCACACCAAACATGTTAAAATTACCGCTACATAATTTTCTCATACATAGTAACATTTATAACTATTCTGAGTTTTAATAAAGTTATTTATAAGATATGAATTTTGACATCAATCCTTTAATTGAAATGTTTATATTCTCTATGTTTTTATTTATTCCTGAATCTATGTCCAAAATGCCAAAGATGTTTAGAAAATTCAACTATATTTTTATTTTACTTTTTCATTGTAAATAGCGTTCGTTATGTTTTGTATAACTTGAGACTGAATAAAGTTTTCCATTACAGATTGAACACTTCTTCAATAAAACAACACCATTTATTTACAACGATGCTATTACATTCTATTGTGTATTCTATATCGATATTAAAATATCTGCTTATTTTACATTTATATTTTCCTGGCTAATCTTTGCTTATATTGAGTAATTTGTAATATGAGAGCATTTGAGAAGGGTTTTCAATCTTAAAGATCTCATTAATCTTTATTTCATTACAGATTGGCTGATTCATATTTCTAATGATTTTAAAAATAATTCTGAGTCCTTTATATAGATTATTTCATAAGAGTTTGAACATGTTCTTTAGCAAGTCATATCCCTTGCACCCATTTAGGAAAAGTACACATGATTTTTAAAAAAAACCCAAAACTCTGAGTATGTATTTGTATTATATTCATACATAAATTACATACTAGTTTGTACGGCGTTATTTTATAACCACTGATAACCCTCAAACTCTATGGATATTATTTTATTTCACTCTGATATCTAATATTTACTAGGAGGAATCTACATTTAGAGTTATATATTTGCTTTGTAATTTAGCTCTTTGTTTCATAACAGATTGCATTAAATTAAAATAATTTACCATGCCTATCTACACAATGGTAATATTTCTTCATTTTTCCCGATAATAATGGCAGCTTACTTAATGAGCTTTTCTATGTGTTTAGCACTAAAGACTATTTCTCTATTAATCATCCTAACAAGTGTGGAAGGTAAATAATAGTACCTTTATTTTCAGGTGAAAAAAAATAGTGGCATGGGAGAGTTCAAGTGATTTGGATCAAAGTTCACCCAATAGGTAAACATGCCTGAATATGACCCCAGGTACCAGGTTCCTGATGATGATTTTTCCTTACAAAGAGCTGTGTATTTCTTCATATTAGGTATGTTAAGTCCATCATATTTTTAATTAGCATTTATTGTTATATTTCTGTTCTTTTATTTATGTACACTAACATTATTGTGTCTATCTACTCATCACAGTAATTGCATTAATCTTTTGGTTCTCTATATCTGGACTGGGTAAAAAACTTTCTAAGCTTCATATCACCAATTAAACCACTTGATGTGGTCATTATTACTCTGCATATTCTAGTGTCATTTAAAATTCTTGTATAGAATCAACACCTTATAATATTTGTCATTAATCCCACCATTTCCCTTTTTTGTTCTACAGTCTCATAGTCTTTTATCCATTGTTTCAGAGCCATTGTTTTTTTTTAACTTCTTGATGTCAAAAAAAGAGGAGGATGTAATGTCTTTCTAAAATAATTTATCTTTCTTTTTTCTTATATGTAATGTTCATCATCTTTTATGTTCTAAATTATTATCAAGGATTTCATGCTGTACATAAATTTTTCAGCCTTTTAATTGGCCATAGAATAACAGAGGTTGAATCTTTTTGTTTATTCTTATGACTAACCTGGACATTGTTAAAGGACCTTCTTTACTACCTAAAGCTGATGTAGATGTATTGTACTCATTATTTTAGAATCAAAGGGAAAGTGATATAGTCATTGGAGCCATGGGAAGCACTAGCATGGGTTATTTGCTCTACTTGATTTTGTTTTCTTTTGAGCTTCTTTCTAATAGAAAGTTCCTTTTGAATTCACTTTTTTTTGTTTGTTTCTGTCTACATTATACGGCATTACATTATAGCCTTCCCAGTACATATGCTTTCCAGGTTGGCTGATCATCATTTTGCCAGATAGGGGAAGTATATGTGAAAAAAAAATGAATGGGCAGAGGAGCAATTTCTGATTATGCAAAATTCTCCCAGTTTATGGTGAACTGATCATATTAGTGAAAAATCAGGTTAGAGGAAAGTACTTTCACATATACTTTTGTTTACTACTTGTGCTTTCCTAGCTATTGTGTAGATATCTCTAATTCTTATCCATTTGCAACAGTTGAGAAGAATTAAATTGTATGGCTAGCCTATAGCCTAACCTCTCCTTAAACTTTCCCCCAACACCCAAGTAAGGGGATCTTGTTTTCCAAGCCCTGTCTGGCACAATAACTTTCTGATACCTTTAAGCAGGTGTGTATGTGTTCATTTTTTGGTTTTGTTTAGTGTTGGGAGATAATTTATGGTTCATTCATGTTTCTGCATATCTTATGAATAAGAAGATACTAATTTCTCCTTTTGTCTGGACTATATTTACTAAGGTGTGTAAATAATGAACAGCCTTGGAAGTTAGAGATAAAAATCTCCCTCTGAGACAAGGGCAAGTGTGCTTGTCCCTCATTGGAGAAGATTAGGATTGCCTAGGCTTAAGATTCTCTATCTGTGGCACAAACCCACTGTGTGTGCAGCATCTACTTGACTTCTCTTCATTGCCTTTAGAGAGGTTGAGGAGCAAGAAGAACCAACATAAATCTGATGCTGATATGTCATGCTGTATCATTAGTCAAACTATCTATTGTCACTGAACCAGGTACCTTATGTCTTCTGCCAGCATCCATGAAAGTGTGGAAGGCTAACTTGTAACCCTGCAAGTAGGGTAAAAACTTAGACCCTTCACAGTTTTTGACACATAATAGAAAATTTACCTTTAACTAGCTGCTACATAATTACATAAAAGAAAAAATCCAAATAATTTCTTAATTGCTATCACTTTTTTTCTAAAATTGTACTTATAAAGATAAAAAGATTGTTTTAGTAAAATGAAGTCGAAAATTCAAATTTAAGAATCATTTTAGACATTATGGGAAATATTCTACAAATAATTTGATGATAGTATGTAGAAAAGATGGAGGTAAATAATAGCTCCCATAAACCTATCCCAACCCTAATGAATCAACAGAAGATAAAGACAAACGGGAAAAAACAGTATCAGTATGAATTTAGGGAAGAGTGCCAACTCCATGACATGAACAACAAAAAATTTCTGCAAAATATAGTGTTGGTGGGATCAATTTGGAGGAGCTCACCACTGATTAATTAAAATTTCCTTTTATTACTAAGTAGTTCAGCGCAGTGAAAAGGGAGTAAAGAACATCCTGGCAAAACACCACAAATAAAGTTGCTTTGAAAGATGAGGGTGGGAGAAAGAACAGTTGGGCCACTCACTTGAAACCACATTTGCCCTTGCTAGTCAGTAGCATCTGAAGCTGAAGCCTTTTGCTGAAAGTGGCTCATCCTACCAATAGAAAGTCTGTAGCTGCTAGGGGGTTTTCTGTTTTGTTTGTTTTTTGTTTTGTTTTGTTTTGTTTTCCCCCTGAAATGAATTCCCACTTAAATATTTTTCTCCCCAGCCTCATGAGGCTCCCAAAAGCTTTTGCTTGAGTATTTACCTCTTAGCAACCTCTACTTTCTTTTCATATGCTCAGCCTTTTGCCCAAGCCATATTCAAATCAGAAAATGCCTCAATATTTAAAGCAGGCATGAATTTGAGAATCATCTGAATGTGCTTTCTTCTCTCTGGAATTTTGCTCCTGAAACCTGGGCTGCCTTGGTAGATTATTTTCCAAGTTTTGCCCTCAAGTTTACAGACCCTTGCTTTAGGTCACCTGAAAATATATGCATAAGAGAAAAGCCAAGTTAATTATGCAAAGAAAAAGGCAGTGCAAACACACCAGCATTAGCTGATACTAAAAACTATTATAAAGTGTTGGGAATTAAAAGAGTTAAGTATCTTTGCAAAATAGACATATAGCTAAATGGAACAACATAGAGAATATTGAAATAGACATAAACATGTTTAGTAATGTAATTTACAGAAAATACTTAGTCCTTTGGAAGCTGTTTATTTAAAAAAAGACAGAAAATTTCTATAATTAATATGGCAGCATTTTAAAATATTTTTGTAATGAGAAACATTTAGGAAAAATTTTTAAATGAAGCCATAAAACTAAAAGGATTAAACCTATCAGAACTTTTAATTTTTAAAACAATCATTAAAGAGAAACATCATTTATTCTACATAGAACCTAATAGTTTTAACAAATTAGAAAAAAAAAAACTTGGACACAACCAAATAGAAAATATTTTTAAAAACAGAAATAGATTTCAAATATGAAAGAAATATCATAAATAAATTCAATACTGACATGACAATCTGGAGGAAATAATTGCAATATCTCCTAGAGACAAAAGACTAATCTCCTTAATTTTGTTGTTATATAAATCCATCATAAAAAATAACCAAAAGGAAAAAATGGGGAAAAGATGCTAATAGGCATGACACAAAAAATACAAAATAAAACAAAATTAAACAAAATTAAAATAAAGGTCTCCCAAATATTTGAAAATGCTGTGCTTCACTCAAGTCATAACCTGAAAAATATGAGGAATAAAACTGCAAACTCTTATGTTTTACTTATTGGAGTAAAATAAAACTTGCATACATTTGGTAAAACCAAAGGATTTGAGAAAGTAGTCACAGGTATTCTTTTTGTCGTCATTGTCAACTAGGGCAAATATTGTGGAAGCTGATTTGGACATAAATGTAACGGTTACACTAGAAATCCAACACTCTAAGAAGATGTAGTACTTTGCCATGATACAAATGGAAGGATATTTATCATAGCATTGTTTTCAATATCATCAAAATGTAATAAAAATAAATCTATCTAAATAGGGCTAATTAAATTAATCATAGTACAGTTTTAAATTGGAATACTGGGTAGTCTGGTTTTTTGTGTGTGTGTGTGTGTGGTACGCGGGCCTCTCACTGTTGTGGTCTCTCCCGTGGTGGAGCACAGGCCCCGGATGCACAGGCTCAGCGGCCATGGCTCACGGGCCCAGCCGCTCCATGGCATGTGGGATCTTCCCAGACCGGGGCATGAACCCGTGTCCCCTGCATCAGCAGGCGGACTCTCAACCACTGCGCCACCAGGGAAGCCCCATACTGTGTAGTCTTTAAAGCAAATGATTCACAACTATCTCTCCTGATTTGGAAATATCACTAAAATATGTTGTTAACTGAAAAGCAAGTGGCACAATAATATGTATTTTGTTTTAAAATAGAATACACATTTCTGGTTGAAAAGATTGGTAAGTTGGTAAGGGAAGCATAGCTTTCATTCTATTTTTTTTGTTTCAGTCTAAATTATTTTATTCCATTTCCATTTTTTACTATTTGCTCCTATTAATTTAAAAACAAACAGAAAATCTATATTTAATATGGACTATATTAAATTTAAATATATTTAATGTTATATTACTAAGTAATTTCAGGGTCAGACTAAGGACTAATAAAATGCTTAAATCAATTTAGTTTCCCCAGTTAATGAGCTGACCTTTCAAATATGTAAAGGTAAGGAAAATATGTACATAGAAGATTGTCGAAGACTGTTTTTTTCCATATGGAATATATTCCAGTTTTATATTAGATGAACATAAATGGAAACAGAACTATAAGGACCCGGAGAATATAAAATTATATATGTTATTGATTATGAAGAGAACAGAGTGACAATCATTGACAAAGGTAATAGAGTGCCATAAGGAAGAGAAGACTACACAATTTAAATCTTGGGATCATGTTCCTTTTCTTTATCTTCCACAATGAGGAACACAATCTATACATATGAAAATGATTAGTAGTTTTGAAATATAAGCTATCTGAATAGCTCCTGGCTCTTGAAAATGATGTGATCAATGTTTCAAATTTGGGGACAAGGCAACTAAGGTAAAGTAATAATGCTTATCAAAATTTAGGTATAGTATCTTGAATTTAGCTTAAAGATGGATAATCTCATGCAGAAAGACAGTTTCAAAAATGTGCCTTGAATTTACTGTTAATGGCTACAGTAGTTTTGTTTTTATTTATTTCCCCTCCAATATCATAAAATAGGTGTTTTTTTCTTCAGAAATAAGCTTCTTGGTATTTTTACTATTAATGATTTTGTTCAAAGTAGGCATATCTTTTATCAGGCAGCCACTTTACAAAATCAGAAACTGTCATAAATTAATTTACTTTCACATATTATGAGTTGATTATTTTGGTTTCCCTAATACATTATGGAGATGCGTGGGGAGTCAGGGATTCACTATTGATTGGCCTTTAATGAGAATTAACTTAAATTGAAAAAATATATAACTTTTATTTAGGAATCTTATTCAATAGAGATTACTTTTAGAGTTAGGTTTTAAGATAGTTGACATTTATAGAGCATTTATTCTATGCCAAACACATCTCACATGTTCCTCCAAAACATTCTTAAGTAGGTGATATAATCCTTGTTCATAGGTGGGAAAACTGATTCAGAAAAGTATAGTACTTGCCCAAGGTAATAGTGCTTATAAGTAGCAGAGCCATATTCAAACCAAAGTACTTCTAATTCCAAGGCCCAAGATCTTCCCATTGACTCAACATTGTTTTCTTCAGCAAAACAATCTTAGATCAGTAGATGAACTTATTAATACTGACCCATTGCCACTGAACGTTAGGCTTACTTTTTCAAAAATTTTGTATTATGGAAAATTTCAAACGTACACAAAAGGGGAAGAAGTAGTACTATGAATCCCAAGTGCCAGTTATCACCCGGAGTCAACAATCTATGCAAAGTTACACAGATATAGTATTAGATGGTATTAAGGAATTATTTTTAACTTTAAGAGGTATAATAATTTCTTAACATCTTCTAATATCCAATGTGTACATTTTCCTAAACTGTTGGAAAAAATATTTTTTTTTCTTGTTCAAATGTTTATGTTGTTTATGTCTTAGGTCTCCTTGGATCTGCATTACCACTCCCTCCATTTATCTTCAAACCACTTGTTTATTAAAGAAACTGAGTTGCTTTCTTATAGAACTTCCCACCTTCTTGATTTAATTTCTTGTATTCTTGTGGTATAATTTAACATGTTTCTCTATCTTTCATATTTCCTGCAAACTAGTAGTTACAGCCTTGATAAATTCAAGTTCAATTTTTTGGAAAGAATACTTCTTATATGGTGTGTGTTCTTCCCACTGTATAATATGAGGAGGCACTTAATGAGTAACAGTCCAATTTTGAACAAAGTTCACTGCCTGTCAGACAGATCCATGTATTATAAATTCCTCATCAACTTTTCACTTAGTAGTTTTAAGAGTCATTGATGATTCTATCTAGGTGCACCATTTCATTATTTGTTTTGAGATATAATTCACATGCCACAAAATTCACCCTTTTAAAGTGTACAGTCTAATGATCTTTAGTATATTTGCAGGGTTGTACAACCATCCTCACTATCTAATTCCAGAACACTTCTATCTTCCAAACAGAAAATCTATAGCCATTGGCAGTCATTCCCAATTATCTCCTTTCTCCAGCTCCTAGCAACCACTAATTTGCTCTATGTCTCTATGAATTTGTCTATTCTGAACATTTCATATAAATGGAATCATAAAACACATGGCCTTTTGTGTCTGACTACTTCAGTTAGCATAATATTCACCCATGTTGGCATAATATTCACCCATGATGCTTCACATAATGAAGCATTAGTACTTCATTCACCTTTATGACTGGCAAATATTCCATTGAAGGGTTATATCACATTTTGTTATTTATGGATCAGTTGATGGTAAACATGTGAGTAGTTTCTACTTTTTAGTTATCATGAATAATGCTTCTATGAACATTCATGTGCAAGTTTGTTTGTTTATTTGTTTGTTGTAACGGACATAAGTTTTCAATTCCTTTGGGTATATACCTAGTAGTGGAAGAACCTAAATATAGAAAGCTAATATTATCAGATATATAGGGCCAAATTGATAATAATACAATAATTAATTATAGGGCACTTTAGCGCCCTATTTACATCAAAGGACAGTTCATCCAGACAGAAATTTAATAAGGAAATAGTGGCCTTAAATGACCCATTAGCCAGCTGGATTTAATTGATAGCTACAGGTTTGCATACAAAACCGGCCAGAATACACATTCTTTTCAAGTGCACGTGAAACTTTCTCCAGAATAGATCACATGTTGGGTCACAAAAAGTGTCTAAACAAATTTAAGAGGATTAAAGTTAAATCAAGATATTTTCTGACCACAATGGTATGAAACTAAAAATCAACTACAAGAAGAAAAATGGAGAAAACACAAACATATGGAGACTAAACAACATGCTACTAAGAAACCAATGGGTCAATGAAGAAATCAAAGAGGAAATTATAAAATACCTTGGTACAAATAAAAATGCCTACACAACTTTCCAAAATCTATGGGATATAGCATAGTCAGTTCTCACAGGGAAATTTATAGCAATATAAACTAAATTGGAAGGGAAGACATAAAACCGTACTTGCAGATGATGTGATACTGTGCATAAAAAACCTTAGTCTCCACAGAAAACTAGTAGAACTAATAAATGAATCAGTAAATTTGCAGGACACAAGGTTAATACACAGAAACCTGTTGCTTTTCTGTACACTAATAATGAACTATCAGAAAGAGAAAGCAACAAAATAATCCTGTTTAAAATCACACCAAAAGAATTAAATACCTAGGAATAAACTTAACCAAGGAGGGCAACAAGCTATACTCTTGAAAACTGTAAGATATTGATGAAGGAAATTGAAAATGATACAAAGAAATGAAAAGATACCCCATGTTAATTGATTAGAAGCATTAATATTGTTAAAATGTCCATACTACCCAAAAGCAATCTACAGATTTAATGCAATTCCTATCAAAATACCCATGACATTTTTCATGAAACTAGAACAAATAATCCTAAAATTTATATGGAACCACAAACAGCTAATGAAATCTTGAGAAAAAAGAACAAAGTTGGAGGTATCAGTGTCCCTGAGTTCAGACTACACTACAAATATACAGTCATTAAAACATTATGATATTGACACAAAAACAGACACATGGATCAATGGAACATAATAGAGACGCCAGAAACAAACCCTCACATAATGGCCAATTTATGATAAAACAGGCAAAAATATACAATGGGGAAAAGACACTCGATTCAATAAGTGGTGTGGGGAAAACCAGACAACCCTATGTAAAGAATTAAATTCGAACATTTGCTCATACCATATACAAAAATAAATTCAAAATGGATTAAAGTCCTAAATATAAGACTGGAAATCATAAAACTCCTAGAAAAAAAATGTTACATAGGCAATACACTTTTTATAAAAGGCTTAGCAATATTTTTTGGATCTGTCTTCTCAGGAAAAGGAAGCAAAAGCAAAAATAAACGAATGGGACTGAATTATATTAAAAACTTTTACATAGCAAATGTAACCATCAGAAAAAGTAAAGACAACCTACTGAATGGGAGAAAACATTTGCAAATGATATGTCTTGTACATGATTAATATGCAAAATATATAAACAGCTCATGCAACACAATATCAAAGGAACAAACGTCCTGATTTAACAAATCAACATATCTATGGAAAAAAAACAGAATCATAGATATAGAGAACAGACTTGTGGTTGCCAAGGGGGTGGGGGTGGGTAGGGGAGGGCAGGAATGGGAGTCTGGGATTAGCAGAGGCAAACTATTATATATAGGATGGATAAACACAAAGGTCCTACTGTACAGCACAGGGAACTATATTCAATATCCTGTGACAAACCAGAATATGAAAAAGAAAAAATATATATAACTGAGTCACTTTGCTGTACAGAAATTAACACACTGTAAATCAACTATACTTAAATAAAATATTTTAAAAAAGAAAAAAATGGGCAAAAGTCCTGAATACGCATTTTTCCAAAGAAGACATACAGAAATCAAACAGGTGTATTAAAAGGTGCTCAACATCACTTCTTACCAGGGAAACTCATATCAAAACCACAATAAGATATCACCTCACAACTGTCAGAATGGCTATCATCAAAAAGGCAACAAATAACAAATGTTGGTGAAGAGGTTGATTAAAGGGAACACTAGTACACTGTTGGGTATAATGTAAATTGGTGCAGACTCTATGGAAAACAGTATAGCGGTTTCTCAAAAAACTAAAAACAGAACTGCCATATTATCCAACAATTCCCTTCCTGGGTATGTGGGAATGGAATGAAAGAAGAAAATGGAAATGCTAATTCTAAAAGATATATGTTCCCCAATGTTTATTGCAGCATTAGTTACAATAGCCAAATATGGAAGCAACATAAGTATCCATCAGCAGAATGCATAAAGAAGATGTGGTATATATCTAAAGTGGAATATTACTCAGTCATTAAAAAATGAATTTTTGCCTTTTGCAATAACGTGGATGGATATGGAGCATATTATGCTTAGTGAAATAAGTCAGACAGAGAAAGGCAAATATGTATGTTTTCACTTACTGGTGGAATCTAAAAAAATTTAAAAATGAGTATCCCAAACAGAAAGAGACTCACAAATACAGAGAACAAACTAGGGGTTACCTGTGGGAAGGGAGATGAGGGGGATGGGCAAGATAGGGTTAGGGGATTAAGAAGTACAACTTCTATGTATAAAACAAATTAGATACAAGGTTGCAATATACAGCACAACGAATATAGCCCATATTCTATAATAACTTTAAATGAAGTATAAGCCATAAAAATTTTGAATTGCTATGTTGTATAGTTGAAACTAATATACTATTGTAAGTCAACTATATTCAATAAAAAAGAGAGGGAAGAAGTATCTGTGGCCATTGAACCAATTCAACAAGTGACAATTATTTGATTATATAAACTATGTTTCTTTCTTCCAAGTTAAAGTAATAAAAAAGGAAAAAATAGGGAGGTGAGGGAATAATAATAGAATTTTAAGTCTGCTAATTTCTTCTCATTTTTTATCATTGTGTACTTTCATATTGTTAAAGGATATTTAACATTACAAAATTTACAACTTTTGATAATTTTACATAACTTAAGAGTTTCATGATAACTTTCCTTGCTTTAGAGCCGTGTTTCTCAACTCTGACATTACATTGTAATCATACTTAAAACTCCTGATAATACGGCCACATCCTCCTAGGCCAATTAATTCAGAAACTTTGAGGGTAAGACTCAGGTATCAGTACTTATAATGTTCTCTCTGTTGATTCAATGTGCAGCTACAGAGTTCTGGGTATATTTTTAAATTTAAATCAATTTCTTAGTAACTGTATCTCTGTGATAAAACAAGCTTTATCTGAAATTCATTAATTTCTCCACTTCGTCTTTAGCATCATTTTCTTTGTTTAAATGCAATAGCATTTTAATCATGTTTTTCTAAAGCAATATTTTTTTCTCTATCTTTTTCTACCTACCTGCCTATCTATCTCTACCTTTTTATCTCTTTATGTACATTAGAGAGATACTCTCTATAACACAAATGGATCTTGTCGGAGACTGTCTTCAAGTATTAGGATTTTTGTGTGAATTTTTAAGTTTATGGGCTTTTTTCTATTGTTTGACATTGTTTAACACACATCCTTCATTTTTACAAAAATCAAAGTTTTAGTTTTGAAGTTGTATTAATGATTTGTTTCATATTATTTGTTGTTCAATAATTGGTCTCATCTAAATTTATAGTTACAGTTATCCTTTAAAAGATTAAATATTCATTTACTAATGACCGAAAATACCATTTTATTACAAGTATTTGACAGTAAAATATCTGTCTACAATTTGGTGACTGGTTTTTATGTGCATGGAACTACAACAAGGCAATGGATATTTGCAGTTTAATTTTAACATTTCACAGCTTGCAATGGTGAAAAAATATGTACCTATGATGTGATAGTTAAACAGGTATACATCAAAGCTAAAAGATGGAAATGAATATCCATAATTAAATCTTTATATGTTATATCTTGCAATGGTGAAATAAATATCTGTCAATGACATGAATGTTAAATGGCTATGTATCAGCATCTAAAGTACAGAAATTAATATCCTCAATTAAATGTCTATAGTTATGTAAGATTTTGACACAGAAATTCCTTACAACTTGAAACTCCTTTAAGAGTTTTTCTATCTTAGAAAAGGTTAGATCTGTATATTTGCCCTTTTTAAACACTTGGTAAGGGTGGAGCACTGAGAGAATTTAATTTACAGAAGGTCTGCAATTTTTAAACAGTAAATGACCCATAAGTCACTTCACATCTCCTTTAAAATTTTAATCTAGTACACTAAAAAGTTGAATCTCTTTTCCCCTTCATTTTTAGTTCTCTTTATCAATCATCTTTTACCACTTTCATTCTCTTAAATGTTAATAGGTAAAAAAAAAAAAAACTACATATAATCATAAAATTAAGAAGGATTCTATGAAAGAAAATTAATCAAGTTATAATGAGAAAATATTGGCATTTTAGCTTATTATATACATACTTTATGTATAGTGTCAATGCTGTAAGAATAAATTAAAATTTCTAGAAATATCTTGCTTACATAGATAAATATCATGCAACTCTGAATATCTTTTAGGACTGCAGAGAAGGCCATCTCCCAGAGAACTCTAACTAGTGGACACTTCAAACAACATAGTCACAGGGTCACAATGCTGAAATTCATTTAGAGACTCTCTTTAGTAAGTACTTTTTCAAAATGATGTCTGTTTTGGAAATGTGGAAATAAAAAATGGTAAACTCAGTGATCATACTTTATTTAAGATTCTTCTGGAAACTCTATAAGGGTAATATTTATTAACTATGAAAAATAGGTATGGAAACTAAATTTTTGCTGGTGAGCACACTGTAGTATATACAGAAGTAGAAATATAATATTGTACACATGAAACACATATTGTTAAAAACCAATGTTACCTCAATAAAAAATAAATTAAAAAATAAGTCAATTGTTACTACAGTATTTAAATGGTAAGACTAAGCAGGTATAACAAGCTAATCCCAGAAATAATGCAATTTTATTATCTGCTGATTCTATATAGGAAACACAAACTCATTAATAAATATAAATTATTATTTCTTCTCATGTGATTTTCACATTAGGAATATATATCTATGCAGCTTTATTTTAGTATACAGATAGCAAACAATATGCCTGGTACCAACTTTCTACAAATTTTGTTTTGTTAACTTACAGGAAAATCAGCTTTTTCAAATTCTAGTTGCCACTCACCAAATCACTTTTCCCTCAAGATTTCTCCATTTTGATGACAAATCAAGCTGTTACATTACACTTTCATTAGGCAGTGTCTGCACACGTATCCTGGCAACCACATGCTGCAGTTGCATTGATTCCTTGAAGCACAGGATGAGAAGGAACAGGAAGGTCAAGAAACAAGTTTTAAGAAAAAAAACTACCATAAATAAATTATTTCTGAGTTGTTTTTGAGTCAGTAGCATTCCCACAAGCTGAGTGTATAAACTCTTAATTTTAGACATTTGCATTTCCCACCTAAATAAGAATGTTAGGTTACAAAAAAGAAATGGGTTTTGATTCTATGACAATGTAATATAGATCCAGACCCAAATATGAATGCTTCAAATTCATGAACTGGATATTTCTTTATTCTAGCTTGAGGAGTTTTTCCATTTTCATGATTTCTGTAACAAAACATACCTGAACACTTTGAAAATATGGAATAGTTTGAACACATTGACTAGTTTGTATATGCTGAGCATGCTAAAAAAAACCTCTTCTTACTAAATTTAATTATCCTTGGCATCCACTCTGGACAGACTGACCTCTCAATTGCATCAATGATGATGAAAACTATCCAGTACCAATTACCATAAAAGTCATACACCTTCTCTAATTTGCTGCTTACGAGTTGAGAGGGGTCAGTAAGAGGCACCTAAAATCCTTCAATGGTCCATGTTCTATTTTCTATCCATTTAAAAGACTAAAACATGTTCCCCAATATTCAGCAAGACACATTTTTTATGTTATCACTCTAGCCTCTGAACATGTAAACATACAGTGATCACATAAAAGCTGCAAATGTTAATTAATATTTAGAAGACTTAGATTTCAATGTACCAGAACACAAGAAAAAAAGAATTAAGACACCTGAAGAAACTGGAAAAAGAACAGAATAAAATCAAAGAAACAAGAGAGGCTATAAGGTTAGAAATCAATAACATAGAAAACAAAAACAATAGCAAAGGTAAAAAAAGAGTAAATTTAGTTGAAGACTGTTCAAGGTTTCGTGTTGTTTTGACAAGACTAAAGATGAAAAAGTGCAGAACAAACGAAGATAAAATTACGATTACAATGGAGATTAAAAATACAACACTATAAAATTTATATGTTAATAAATTTGGTTAATTGCAATGGGTACATTTCTTGCAAAAGAAATACCAAACCTAGAAAAAGAATAATTAGAAACTTGTAATGTATGGACTTACATGGCACTAAATATTTTTTAGTAATTAATGACTTCTCTTTGAAATCTACTACTATTCCACATGCTAACATGGAAATATTTTTCTATTCTTTTTTTAAAGTTGAACTATAGTTAATGTACAATATTATGTTACTTTCAGGTGTACTACATACTGATTGCATGAATTATGAAATTATCACTGTGATAAGGCTAGGAACCATCTGTCCCCACACACAGTTATTACAGTAGTATTGACCATATTCTTATGCTGTATATTGCAACATTGTGGATTATTTATTTTCTAACTGGTAGTTTATACCTCTTAATCACCTTCACCTATTTTGCTCCCCCACCCTCCTCTCCTCTGGCAATCACACTTTGCTCTCTTTATCTATAAATCTGTTTTTGTTTTGTTTTGCTTTTTAGATTCCACATATAAGTGAGATTATATGGCCTTGTATTTCTCTGCCTGACTTACTTCACTTAGCATGATACCCTCTAGAGCCATCCACGTTGTTTCAAATGGCAGGATTTCATTTTTTATGGCAGAGTAATATTCCATGGCATATATATGTACCACATCATCTATTTCGTTCACTTATCACTAGGTACTTAGGTTGCTTCCACATCTTGGCTACAGAAAATAATGCTGCAGTGAGCACTGATGTGCATGTTCTTTTCAAATAAATGTTTCCTTTTTCTTTGTATAAATACACACATGTGAAATTGTTGGATCATATGGTAGTTCTATTTTTAATTTTTTCAGGCAAATCTTTATCATTTTACATATGGGCTCCACCAATTTACAGTCCCACCTTTTCTCCACATCTTGGCCAGTGCTTGATATTTGTTGTCTTTATGATGATAGCCATTCTGACAGATGTGAGACAGTATCTCATAGTGGTTTTGATTTACATTTCCCTGATGATTACTGATTTTGAGTATTTTTTAATGTTTCTGTTGGCCATCTGTATATCTTCTAATGAAAAATGTCTATTCAGACCCATTGCTCATTTTTTTAATTGGGATTATTTTTTATGTTGAGTTGGGTGAGTTCTTTGTATATTTTGGATATTAACCACTTATCGGATACACTGTTTGCAAATATCTTCTCCCATTCAGTAGGCTGCCTTTTCATTTCATTAATAATTTACTTTGCTGTTCAAAAGCTTTTAGTTTGGTGTGGTCCCATTTGTTTATTTTTGCTTTTGTTGTCCTTGCCTGAGGAAACAGACCCCAAAATACTGCTAAGTCCCATGTAAAAAAGCTTACTGTCTATGTTTTCTTTGAGGACTATTATGATTTCAGGTGTCATGTTTAAGTCTGTAATCCATATTGAGTTTATTTTGTATATGGTGTGAGAAAATAGTCCCATTCAGTTCTTCTACATGCAGCTGTCTGGTTTTCCCAACACCATTTATTGAAGATGCTATCTTTTCTCCATTATATATTCATGCCTCCTTTGTCATAGATTAATTGACCATATATGCATGGGTTTATTTCTGGTCTGTCCATTCTGTTCCATTTATCTATGCACCTGTTTCTGTGCCAGTACCATACTGTCTTGATTACTGTAGCTTTGTAGTATAGTTTGAAATCAGAGAGTGCAGGACCTCCAGCTTTATTCTTCTTTCTCAAGATTACTATGGCTGGCTATTCAGTGTTTTTATTACATACAAATTTTAGAATTATTTAGTCTAATTCTATGAAAAAAAGGCCATGGGTATTTTGATAGTAATTGAATTTTATCTGCAGATTGCTTTGGGTGGTATGGACATTTTAAAAATATTAATCTTCAAATCCATGAGCATGGTATGTATTTCCATTTATTTGTGTCATCTTCAAATACTTTCACCAATGTCTTACAGCTTTTAGAGTACAAGTCTTTCATCTCCTTTATTAAATTTATTCCCAGGCATTTTATTCTCTTTAATGTAACTGTAAGTAGAATTGTTTTCTTCATTTCTATTTTTGATAGTTTTTAATGTATAGAAATTCAACATCTATATATTAATTTTGCATCCTGCAAATTGAATGATTTATTTATTAGTTCTATTAGTTTTCAGTGCAGTCTTTAGAGTTTTCTGTATATAGTATGATATCATCTGCAAATAGTGAGAGTTTTACTTCTTCCTTTCCAATTTGGATGACTTTTATCTCTTTTTCTTGTCTGATCCCTGTGTGGCTAGGACTTCCAAAACTATGTTGGATAAAAGTGGCAACAGTGGGCATCCTTGTCTTGTTCATAGTCTTAGAGAAAATGCTTGCAGCTTTTCACCATTTAGTATGATGGTATGTTCCTTCTATACCTACTTTGTTCAGAGTTGTTTTTTTATTTTTTTAATCATAAATAGATGCTGAATTTCAGAAAATGGTTTTCCTGTATCTACTGAGTTGATCATATTGTTTTTTTGTTTTTTTGTTTTTTTTTTTTTTTTTTTTGCGGTATGCGGGCCTCTCACTGTTGTGACCTCCCCCGTTGCGGAGCACAGGCTCCGGACGCGCAGGCTCCGGACACGCAGGCTCAGCGGCCATGGCTCACGGGCCCAGCCGCTCCGCGGCATATGGGATCCTCCCAGACCGGGGCACGAACCCGTATCCCCTGCATCGGCAGGCGGACTCTCAACCACTTGCGCCACCAGGGAGGCCCGATCATATTGTTTTTTACCTTTATTTTGTTAACATGGCCTATCACATCATCTGAAGATATTGGGAAACATCTTTGCATTCCTTGAATAAATCCCACTTGTTCTTGATGTATTATTCTTTTAAAATATTGTTGAATTTGGTTTGCTAATATTTTGTTGAGAATTTTTGCATCTATACCATCAGAGATAGTTACTTTGGTCTTGTGAAATGAGTTAGGAAGTGTTTCTTCTTCAATTTTTGTAATATCTTGACAAGGACAGGTTTTAACTCTTCTTTAAATGTTTTGTAGAATTCACAGTAAAGCTATCTGGTCCTGGACTTTTGTTTGCTTGGAGTTTGTTTTATCACTGATTCAATTTATTTACTAGTAATCAGTCTGTTCATATTTTCTATTTTTTCCCAATTCAGTCCTAGCAGATTGCACCTTTCTAGGAATTTATCCATTTCTTCTAGGTTTCCATTTTATTAGCATATAATATAATTGTTTGTAGTAATCTATCATGATCCTTCATGACTCATTTTTTTCTGATGAGTCTGACTAAAGGTTTATCAATCTTGTCTATTTTTTTCAAAGAACCAACTTAGTTTCTTTGATATTTTCTATTTTTTGTCTCTATTTCATTTATTTCTACTCTGATCTTTATTATCTTTCATCTACTAACTTTAGATTCTATTTGTTCTTCTTTTTCTAGTCCCATTAAATGTAAATTTAGGTTGTTTTAGATTTTTCTTGTTTCCTGAGGTAGCCTTGTATGGCTATAAGCTTCCCTCTTAGAACTGGTTTTGCTGTATCCAATAGAATCTGGATTTCTTTTACATTTTCATTTGTCTCCATATTTTTTAATTCTCCCTTTGATTTCTTCAGTGATCCATTGATTGTTTAGTAGCATGTTGTTTAGCCTCCACGTTTGTGTTTCTTTGTAGTTTTTTTTTTTTTCTTGTAGTTGACTTCCGGTCTCATAGCATTATGGTTGGAAAAGATGCTTAATGTGATTTCAATCCTAAATATATTAAGACTTGTTTTGTGGCATAACATATTATCTATTATGAAGAATGTTCCAAGTGCACTTGAAAGAATGTGTATTTTGCTTTTTTGGGTGGGATGTTCTGTATCTATCAATTAAGTATATCTGGTCTAATGTATCAGTTAAGGTCAATGTTTCTATATTAATTTTCTGCTCTGATGATCTATCCATTGATGTAAGTGTGGGATTAGTATTATTTATTGCCATCTACTTCTCCCTTTATTTGTGTTAGTATTTTCTTTACATAGTTAGGTAGTCCTATACCTAAGGTACATATATTTAATTCTTGTTGGATTGATCCCTCCATCATTATGTAATGTCCTTCTTTGTCTCTTGTTACAGCCTTTGTTAAAGTCTATTTTGTCTGATATAAGTATTGCTTTCTTTTCATTTCCATTTTCATGGAATATCCTTTTCCTTCTCTTCACTCTCAATCTGTATATCTTTATATCTAAAGTAAGTCTTTTGTAGGCAGCATATATATGGGTCTTATTTTTGTATCCAGTTAGTCCCTCTATGTTTTTTGATTGGAGCATTTAGTCCATTTACATTAAAAGTAATTATTGATAGGTGTGTACTTATTGCCATTTTGTTACTTGTTTTCTGGTTGCTTTTGCAGTTCTTTTTTTTTTCTTTTTTTGCTGTCTCTCTTGTGATCTGATGAATATTTTTAGTGTTATGTTTGAATTCCTTTCTCTTTTTAGTCTGAGTATCTATTATAGATTTTTGGTTTGTGGTTAACATTAAATTTAGATATAACATCTTATATATGTGTGATTATTTTAAATAAGTTGATGATCTCTTAAGTTTGAATGTGTTCTAACACTATATTTTACTCCTCCCACATTTAATATTTTTGATGTCATATTTTATATTTTTTTGTTTTGTGTCTCTTAACTACTTATTTTGGATATAGATGATTTTATTACATTTGTCTTTTAATCCTCCTATTAGATTTACATCTACTGCCTTTACTGTATATTTGTCTTTACCAATGAGAATTTTCCTTTCATAATTTTTATATTTCTAGTTGTATTTTTTTCTTTTCTTCTGTTCTCCTTAGAAAAGATCCTTTATCATTTCTTGTAAAGTTGGTTTAGTGGTGATGAACTCTTTCAGCTTTTATTTGTCTTTAAAACCCTTTATGTTTCTTTCAGATCTGAATAATAACCTTGCCGGGTAGTGCATTCTTGGTCATAAGTTTTTTCTTTCATCACTTTGCATGTATTGTGCCACTCCCTTTTGGCCTGCTAAGTTTCCACTGAGAAGTCAGCTGAAAGTTCTCTTTTATGTAACTTGTTGATTTTCCCTTGCTACATTTAGATTCTTTATCTTTAATTTTTTCTATTTTAATTACAATGTGTCTTGGTGTGCACCACTTCAGGTTCATTTTTTTGGGACTCTGTGCTTCCTGGACCTGGATATCTGTTTCTTTCATCAGGTTAGGGAAGCTTTCCATTATTATTTCTTCAAATAATTTCTCTGTCATTTTCTCTCTTTCTTTTCCTTCTGGGACTCCTGTAATGTGAATGTTAGTACCATTCATGTCCCAGATGAATCTTAAACTATTCTTACTTTTTAAAATTATTATTTTCTTTTTTCTGTTCAGCTTGGGTGATTTCAACTACTCTCTCTTCCAGGTCGTTGATTTGATCCTCTGTGAGATCTAACCTATTAATTCCTCCTAGTGTATTTTTAATTATTTTATTCTTCAGCTCTGTTTGGTTCTACTTCCAATTTTCTCTTTGTTGAAATTCTCATAGTATTCATCCATTGTTCTCTCAAGTTCAGTGAACATCTTTATGATCATTACCTTTAACTCTTTATCAGGTAGATTGCTTATCTCCACTTCATTTAGTTCTTTATCTGAAATTTTGCCTTGTTCCTTAGTTTGGAACACATTCCTCTGTTTTCTCATTTTGCCTAATGTTCTGTGTTTATTTCTATGTGTTAGGTCAGTTGGTTATATTTCCTGATCTTAGAGAAATGGCCTGATGTAGGAGACATCCTATAGGGCTCAATAGTGTACCCTCTGTTCACCAGAGCTGTATTCTCTAGGTATGCCCCCTATGCAGGTTACATGCACCATTATATTGTGGCAGGGTTAACTACTGTGGCAGTGCTAGTAGGCAGGTCTGGGCCCAGACCCAGTTGGTTGCAAGGCTGTCCCTTGGGTTGTGACTGTGAGCCCACTGGAGGGTAGGGAATGTTTCCCATGCAGTTGGCTACACAGCACAGGGGCTGTGGGGCTGCAACTGGCCCACTGGTGGGTAGGATCAGGTCTCCACATGGCTCTCTATGCAGCCTGCAGAGGCTTGGGGCTGGTGTCCATCCACTGGAGAACAGGGCCATATGCCCATGCACTGTCTGCATGGACTGGTGGGTCTCAGGGCAGGTGCCAGCCCCCTTGAGAGTGGGGAGGGGACACTCACAGCTGTCTGCACAGCCTCCTGGGGATTGTGGCTGTTGCCAGCCCAATGGTGAACAGTAAGCTCCCAGGGCTGATAGACTAGAAGAAGGATTTTCAAATGGTGCTTCTCAGTGCCAGTGTTATCACAGTAGAACAAGCTCCAAAATACGACTTCTGTCTGCATCTCCAACCTCAGGGAGATTTTCAGTTGTCTTTTTCTTCCGTGGGAGACTCTCTAAGATCAGTAAGTGGGTCTGACCTAGACTTCTTTCAAGTTATTGACTCTGTGCTGGAGTGTTTCAGAGTAATGTGCACCCTTCTGTTTCCTACAGCCTTCTGGCTCTCCTGAACATAAACCCCACTGGTTTTCAAAGCCAGATATTATAGGGCTTCTCTTCCCAGTGCAAGAGTTACCCAGGTTGGGGAGCTGGATGTGGGGCTTGGACCCCCTCACTCCTTGGTGGGAGGCTTCTATGACTGTGATATTCTTCCAGTTTCTGAGCCACTGACCCAAGGGTATGGGTCCACACTAGACCACATCTTCACCCCCTCCTACTCTTCTTGTGGTCCCTTCTTTATGTTGTGCTTAGCTGTGGAATTCTTTTCTGTTAGTCTTTAGGTAATTTTCATAGATTATTGCTCTCTAAGTAGTTGTAATTTTGATGTGTCCATGGGAGGAGGTAAGTACAAGGTCTGCCTACTTCATCAACTTGTCTACCTCCCCTTTTCTGTTTCTTATACAACTGATCTTTATAATCATTATTTTCTCAGTAGAAACTTAATTTCTAAAGTATGCGAGATAATAACCATTTTAGCTATTTTGAATTTTACACAGTATATGAAATGTTTTTATATCCCGAAACCTGTAATTAGTCATAGATAATGATATACTGCTCTTTTAAGATTTCAGGCAGAAATTAAGTAAATGTTCTATATATATATATACATATATGTATGTATGTATGTATACGTGTATATATATTTTTATATCAATGTATATATTTCTATGTATATAATTATTTGTTTCTATGTTTTGTACATGCATATTATGCATGTATTTATTTATATATGTGTATATTTATATATATATATCACATGCATAAATATATAGAAACAAATAATTATGTAAAATAAATATAGAAAAATTAATGGAAATAAATATATAATGTTATATTAATAATTTAAAAGTAAGTTTTAAGATATACTAATTGTGGCAGCCTTGATAATATAATTAGTGGATGGCCCAGCTGTTGCACTTTGAAATCCATCACCACAGTTTTGCAAGTAGACATATTCCATGGTCTCTCCCAACCAAGACTCAGTGCAATAGAGATACTAGGGCAGACCTGGTTCAGGTACAAGCAAATTTCTCTAATCACCAACTTTGACTTGAAGACTTCCCACTGGGTTTGCCAAAATGCCTTAGACTTCACAACAGTCTAGGATGTTTCCACTCAACTTTCTCTTCTTCTCTGGTGCTTAGGGTCAGACTTTCATTGCACTCTCAGCCTGTCCAGCTCCCTTTTTATTTTCTCTCGCATACCCATTTCCTTTAATGAAATTCTAACATATTTAATCATGTATTGGTGTTGGCTTCTCAGGGGAACTGGGCTAAAACAAATTGTACAATCTATCATGTACCACTAGTTTATGTTAATCATTATCAAAACACAATCTGGGGTACCTCCAAGAAAATCCATAAGAAAAGGATCAGTAAATGTGTTTTAATAAGTTTTTAATGCATTTCAAAAATGTTACTTGTAAATACAAAAAAAGATTGTACAGATAAGGAACATTTACAATAGGCTCTAGCATTAGTCTAAAGTTTATCTTTAGTGCTATTTGGTACCAATAAGCATGGATTGTTTTTGTAAGCCATCTTTTAATAATTATAATATATTCTTAATTTTAAATTAAGAATTTAATTTAATTTATAAAATTAACTGGATATCCAATAAAAAGAAATTTAATATTACCAGTATTCTCTAAATTGCAAGACCATCCAGATTATCATATAATGTTCTTTAAAGTTTGGGAAATTATAATTGCCTTTAAAAATCTGTTGAAATTTACAAACTTCTCAGAATAATGCACATATGTTTAATTTTTCCCCAACATTTGTGTGTATGTGTGCATGTGTGTGTGCAGGATTATATAGCTCTATACCTTGGAGACATGGAAGCATATGGCTTTATAAGTTGATTTTATTTTTCACTGAATACATTGTAATGATTAGTGCATTATTCTTAAACAGCATCATTAAATTATATAAAGTATGCTATCAATTTTATTTAACCAATTTAACCAATTTTCTATTGTATGATTTTTAAATGATTTAAATATTATTGGGTTTAAATATTTGAGTATATCAATAGTTACTTCCATAAGATACCTTTCTAGCAGTAGAATTCGTAAATTAAAAATACAGTCATTAAAAATGCAAATCAAAACTACAGTGAGGGCTTCCCTGGTGGTGCAGTGGTTAAGAGTCTGCCTGCTGATGCAGGGGACATGGGTTCATGCCCTGGACGGGGAAGATCCCACATGCCATGGAGCGGCTGGGCCCGTGAGCCATGGCTGCTGAGCCTGCACATCTGGAGCCTGTGCTCCACAACAGGAGAGGCCACAACAATGAGAGGCCCGTGTAGCGCAAAAAAAAAAAAAAAAAAAAACCAAACAAAAAAAAAAACTACAATGAGCTAACACTTCAACACCAGTCAGAATGGCCATCATTAAAAATTCTACAAATAACAAATGCTAGAGAGGGTATGGAGAAAAAGGAACCCTCCTACACTGTTGGCGGGAATGTAAGTTGGTATAGCCACTGTGGAAAAGAGTATGAGGTTCCTCAGAAAACTAAAAATAGAATTACCATATGATCCAGCAATCCCACTCCTGGGAATATACCCAGACAAAACTATAATTCAAAAAGATACATGCACCCCTATGTTCATAGCAGCACTATTCACAATAGCCAAAACATGGAAACAGTCTAAATGTCCATTGACAGATGAATGGATAAAGAAGCTGTGGTACATCTTCCATATGTATAATGGAATACTACTCAGCCATAAAAAAGAACAAAATAATGCCATCTACAGCAACATGGAAGCAACTAAAGATTATCAAACTAAGTGAAGTCAGAAAGAGAAAGACAAATACCACATATTACTTATATGTGAAATCTAAAATATGGCACAAATGAACCTATCTACAAAACAGAAACAGACTCGTGGACATAGAGAACAGACTTGTGGTTGCCAAGGGGGGGTGGGGGAGGGAGAGGAATGGACTGGGAAATTGAGGTTGGTAGTTGCAAACTATTATATTTAGAATGGATAAACGACAAGGTCCTAACATATAGCACAGGGAACTATATTCAATCTCCTGGGATAAACCATAATGGAAAAGAATATAAGAAAAGAATGTCTCTATGTGTATAACTGAGTCACTTTGCTGTACAGCAGAGATTGGCACAACTTTGTAAATCAACTATCCTTCAATAAAAAATAAATGAATAGAAAAAATACTCATTAAAAATATATAGAGAAAAATAGCTCTAAAAATAAAATAAAGTATCTGTTTATCTGAGCTCTCAATGTCACTAATTATAATTTTAGTCTGCAATTAATTGAAGGTGAAATGTTATTTTATTAAGTATGCATTTTATTGATTTCTAGAGAGGCCTACTGAATCTCTCTCCCTCCCCCCCCATAATTGTTGTTGTTTTCTTTGTGAACTGTCTTTGTACTGTGTTTGCCCATTTTCTACACTAATAAGTTGAATTGCATTCATGGATTTAGAAGAAATAATCTATTCTTGCCTTTCTGGGATAAATTTGCTTGTCTGTAAAATATTGCTGAATTATATTTGTTAGTATTTTATAAAGTTAACCTCAATAAATTAGATTTAATTTTTACTGCTTTAATAATTTTTGTAAGATTTTGGTACTAGTGATATTCTGGCTATGTGAAAAATAATTTATATGTTGAAAGGATTAAATTTTAGCTTGTATACATCCCTGCAGTTTTCTCAGCCTGGACTTTTATGGGAAGTATCATGTTAATTATTCCACTCATTTCATCCTTTCTTCAGATTTTAGTAGATATTACCATAGATTTAAGTAGTCTGATTTTTATTTCTAATTTCAGGTTAATTTCCAACTATGGATTTCCATTGCAATAATCAGAAAATTTCTATATATTCAAATAATTTCCAAGCAACAAAAAAATTATATAAATCTTAGACTACTAAGAGTGAATTAAAAGGTGACATTGATTTTAAAAATTTAAAACATATTTAATCTCTTTGTTTGTAAATATATGACACTCAGTAGGATTACTTTATTATTTTGTGTAACTTACTGTCCAATTTTAAAATGAGTGACATAACAGAAGCACAGGTCTCTACTTCTCATTTATCACATCATGTAAATTATTTTATTATAATTTACTCTTGTATAATATAAAAGAACAAAAGCATACATTGTCTAAAGTGTTTTGTAGTTGTGTAATTCCCAAAGTTGAATATCCCTAATTTTACAATGAAATGTAAAAGTAGGAGAAAGTTCCAGATGTAGGTCTGCGTCATTTGTACTGATATGGTAGTTCAAGCTTGGTGTAACATAAACTCTTTGGGGAAAGCATACAAAAAAGAATGGAGGTGTCCCTAGTATTCAGTAATGTTCACACTTATGGAAGGAAAAAAACGTGAGGGGAAACTAGTAAGAGAAAATACTTTTACATTTGATTTGATGCAGTATTAATGACATTGGTAGAGTATAAAGTTCACTTTAAAACATATTTCTAATAAAGATGGATTATTTATATTGAAGCCAGAAAACTAGGCAATAGAGATAATGAATTTACATTTACTGTTTAAAAATTACTTAGATTCATTTAATGATCAATTAATTCTCTGCAGCCTTTTATAAATTCAACCTAAGTAAGAAATATGGACGTTGAAAGAAAAGGGGAATAACTGAGGTATGTGGGAGTAGATTGTTGCTCTTTCCTCCTAAATTACAGAAATAATAGAATAATATTTCACATTTAGACAGCTTTTCCTTCTCAACTCTTAGAGCAAGCTCAAAGATTAAATTAGGTGTCCTTTTTCTTACCTATTCAACCAAGCTAAAAAACATAGCAAAAATAAAAGAGCCATTCTTATTGCTTCTCTGATATATTCTAATAATTGCCAGTCAGTAGCTTACTGATTTCTTTATCGTATAACAAGTTGTATATTCCTTAAAAACTGCATCTCTATCTTTTCATTGTTTTTCAGTGACTAAGGACAGGTATTTGACTACTGGCTTGGTGCTCGGCTGATGTTTGTGTGTCTTTTTGTGTGTTTAGGCACAGATATTTGTAAGATGAGGTGTTGACCAAAGGGCTTACTGACATTCATCTTTAAAGCACCTCCAGCATACTATTAATAGGAACGTTTAACAGAGACCGTGGCTCTTATTAATCAAAATGTTTCTTATTCAAAAGCTCTTTTGGGGCTTCCCTGGTGGTGCAGTGGTTGAGAGTCCACCTGCCAATGCAGGGGACACGGGTTCATGCCCCGGTCTGAGAAGATCCCACATGCCGCGGAGTGGCTAGGCCCGTGAGCCATGGCTGCTGAGCCTGCGTCTCTGGAGCCTGTGCTCTGCAACAGGAGAGGCCACAACGGTGAGAGGCCCGCATATCGGAAAAAAAAAAAAAAGCTCTTTGGGAGAAGTTATCAATAAAGAATTTTATTGCAACATGAAATTCTGCCAGACCACTAATATAAAACAAATAGAGATAGCACTTACAGATTGCAATTGGAACGGATGGGATGTCATTATGAGAAAATGGATTGAAAAATGCTGAATCTCACTAATCCAATTCTTGACAGGCCATAATTTGCAACAACAATTCTATTTACAAGAGTTCTCTGTAGTAAATGATAGATAGATGAACAACCATAAATGTGCAACATTTCTGGATTGTAATACGTAATTGTCTGCTCCAGGCTTTTGACTTAGCCTATAGTTTTCTTCCATAGGTAAAATCTTTCTTAATATGAAATATTTACATGAGTATATTTAAACCATAACTATTTGGTGCTTTCTAATTTGTTGTTGCTTTATTCACTATAACCTTAAGCCTAAATTACTTTACTTAAAAAAACATTTTCTATAACTATCACTCTTCTTTCAACTAATTTTATTTCACAAGTGAGGATTCTTTGCACTGCAAGTAGCAGAAGCCTGTTCAACCATCTTGAGTAGTAAAGATTTTAGTATGTCTCAAAGAACCCAAAGCAAAAATATAATTCATATTAGAATCTACTGGGAACCAGGTAATCAAATTTCATCAAGATAGTGTTTCTTCCTTTTTTTTTTTGTCTTTGCATTTCTGCTTCATTCTTTACTCATGTTGCAGAAAGTGTCCTCTACTTTTTAGTACAGCTGGCAGATTAGTCACTGAGGCACCTTATGTTGTATTGTTGGTACTAAAGACAGACTTCTCTTTTTTGATCCATCTCTCCATGTATCTAGGGCTCTCTGTCTCTGTCTCTCTTCTTCTCTCTTGTTTCTGCTCTCCCTTCCTCCTTCCCTTTTTCCCTATTACCTCTTCTTCCTCCCTGTGTATCTCATTTTTCCTTTCTCTCCATTCCATTTTTTAAAAACTCTTAGAACTGGGAATAGGATAGACCAGATTGTGACAGGTGTCCACCTTGGAACAATTCCAGAAAAAAAATATCATTTCATGTTAAACGGCTGCTTCTTAGGATAGAATAACAATTAATAGCATTTCCCAGAAAAGGTGAGTGAAACTAAGTGAAGGACCTCTCTGCAGACAAAGCAACTGGCTCATGACTTAAATATATACCGCCAATAGTGCTGTGGGAAATATACATTTCTGTAATGTCTTCCTCAGATTTCACACTATATTAATGTATATATTAATTATACTTGTATGTTAATAAAGTATATCAATCATATTGAAGTATATTAGTTTCCAAAGTTATATATTAATTATATAAATTTCCAATTTTTATGTTATATTAATTTCCAAAAATATAACTTTGGTGGTAAATGTTAAATATTTTATTTTTCCATAGATATATTTATTGTTTTTATTTTGTTTTCAAGCTCACCAGTTAAATCTTTCTTTCCTTTTTCAATTTTTATTTTCTGTTCTTGTATCCTTTCTTCTTTAATGCCCAAATTGGTAACACAGTGCTTCACTTAAAATCCCAAACACAGTGTATGTCAACTTTGCTGAAGATGCATTTTTAAGACAAGTCTTTGATTTTTTTTTGGGGGGGGGGATTAACAGGGTCATTCATGCAAAATTTTGCACACCAAACTAAGTATCTAATTATGCTTTCTTATAGCAGATTGTGCTGTGCTCCAGATGTATGCTCTTAAATAGCTCTGTAATGTTCTGCAGCTCCAAGTAATGGCATTTTGAAACTTTTTTATCCCCCTTGGAAAACTCAGTTTATCAACTTTAGTCATAGAATAAACGTGTCTATATCATGACACAATCTACTAAGTCAATCATGTTTATGCTTGATTCTGGGAGAAAGTGAAGCACATGTCATGTTGAAGTTTAAGTGGCATAAGAAATTACATAGTTTGAGACTAAATGTTTCTGCCAGTACAGATATACAACATAGGAGAAAATACATTGGAGTATTTTCAGAACATTGCTTACTGAGTTCATAATACAAGATTTTTCTAAAAAGTCATACCAGGTCAAAATGCCTGGTTTTGGAAGAATACAAATTAAGCTCCAACAAAGGCTTTATTCTTCCTAAACAGATATTTTTACCTGTTATGACAATATGTGTATATGTGTGCTTGTGTGTATGTGTGTGGATATATGTATATACATAAATGTATGAACATATATATGATTGCTTATGTAATAGTTTCTTTCTAGTGTATGATTAGTCCTTTCATGAGTTTTGTAGTTTGAATGTTTTAATATTAATCCACTATAAAATACAAATGATTTACTTTTACTGAAGTACTCTCCAACACAAAATTCTCTATGGTGGCAATTTTGAAAGTGCATATAAATATTCCAGATACAAAATCTTAGCAATGAAATCAGTTAACTACAAATTGATCTTGTAATTATAAATGCTAGAACTCAATACATTTTTAATGCTCAAATTAAGACACACTAATTACACAGTAACTGCTAAATAAATGGCATATAATTTAGAGTTATGCCAGAGTGCTACTCAGATTTAGATGCTTCTAATCATGGGGGAAACTTGCTCATCGCTGGTAAAACATTAACTTTGATGAACCAACTGGTGATTATCCAAGAAAATATCTACTAATGGAAATTGTGAGTTCATATAATTTCAGGTATCTTTTTTTTTATTGACCTATTTTGAAGATTGTTTTTAAACTCTTTTATTTCCATTTCTTGTTAATTTATTCAATGTTTCATAACAATGGAAGATTCCAATTTTAAAAAAGATCTTTTTAAAAAAGTCAAAAGGATTACTCACAGAGGCAATATTTTGAATACTGATTATGTTTCAGAGTATAGTAAACAAATATCAATTTTATCCCATGTTGCTTCTAAAACTGATATGTTTTCAATGTAATTCAATGGAAAAAATATGATACTAAGGAGAAATTTTGAATGGGAATTTAAAAATTTGCTATGAATTATAGTTCTTGGAGGATAAAATATTTCATTAAAGGAGAATAAAAGAGGGACATAGAAGTTCATGGATTCATATGGGAAATTCTAAGAAATTTCAAAGTCTATCAAGTTTAATGTGGCATGTTTTTCTTGAAGACTAAATTCACTTGAAATATATGACTTTCCTTTTCCTTGATATATGTTTCCCATTAGCTTTCCTTAATGTTTATTGTCCTTAAATGGGGGGTCATTCTTTGACTCACAAGTGGAATAAAGATAAAAGGAGAAAAAAAGGAGAGGTAGACAAAGATCTTCTTGGAATAACTAGAGAATAGTTGAAAGGGAAGGGAAGTAAGAGAATAAGAAGTAATGCATATCTAAATAGTTTTAAAAATACTTTAATTAAAATAAGCTGAACTGTAAGGGAATAAAACAAAAAGGAAAATGGAGCACTACTAAGTGCAAACTTTTTGAATAGAAATAAAGGAAGTGGTTAAGAAAATGGTTAAGAATAACAAATGAATTTAACAGTAGACAAGCTATTTATTCACTAGAACTATTGAATTTCTCTTCAATCAGAGATGTGGGTAGGAGTCAACCATTCCTAAAGCCAGGGCAGTGTGGGATTCACTATTAATGAAAATGGGGATTGATTATGTCAGATATGCATTCACTGTTGAGTGTAGAGTCCTATAATTTTTAGTTTTTTCCTTATTTTCCTCCCAGCAGTTTATTGTGGAATTTCTGGGGGAGTATACAGGGGCCTTCAAGACCAGGTATTTTGATGTAGTTTTTTCTTCAGTTTCAAAATACAGAGAAATCCCTCAAAATAATTTAAGTAATAAGGCAATTTATTGACCAAATGCAGTAGCAGGAAGAATACTAAGGCTTCAGATTCTGGGATAATCTTCCAGTCAGTTATGACCAAGATGAGGTCACCTGGTATATTATTGTTTACTTTTACAGAAACCATGAGTGGGACAGCTTCACTAAAAAGGAAGCTATGGGAGTTTAGTCCACAATTGTAATGCCTGCTACTCAATAGGAATTATAATATTAACAGTACAATATGGTATATTAACAGTACTCAAGTATCAAATACAAAAGGACAAATTCAATTAGTATATTTTAACTTTTGTGATAGAAATACATGCTTCAATCCATTATAGTTTGTTCTCTTCTCCTACCAAATCAAAAGACTTTATCCAAACTAAGATTACTAACAACTTTACAACTGATAACCCCATACCCTATTTTATTTTATTTTTTAAATTTTATGGAAATATAGTTGATTTACAATGTTGTGTTAATTTCTACTGTACAGCAAAGTGACTCATTTTAAATTCTCACCTTTGATTACAGAATAGCATTTGGCAATGGTGAACTTCCCACTAATATTTAAAACTCTTGCCTTTTTTGTTTTCTTCAGTACCACTCTTACTAAGTTCTATCTATTTATCCTTTCTTTTTGTTGTTTTCTTTGCTCTCTTTCCACCTCATGAGGTCCATCCTATATTTGATTCAAGTTCCATTTAAGATTGTGTTCTTTTTTAACTTAAAATATTTCCTTTGGTAATCCGATGGATCTTATTTCACATATGATCAGATATCACTGGAATGGTATGAAACTTTTGGTGTGTATGTATGAGTGTGTATGCTCATTGAGATAAAGATCCATAGATTTCACCAGATTTTTTTTTATGTCTATGAAATTTAGAACCACATCTTTATTTTATGCTTGTCTTTAAAGTCCCAAACTCATAATTCTTGCCCTTTAACATAACCACCTGGGCAACCTGAAAACATTGCACAGTCTCATTCTTAGCAAGTACAAAACTGAATTTATAACCTATCTTCAAAAATACATTCTCTACTTCCTATTTCTTTAGACTTGTTAATTGAATTATCTTCTAATCTACTTGTATAACTTTTAGTGTTAAACTTAGGCTTCTCCTTCTCTCTCATTTCCTAACATCTTTAACGTTAAATGTAAACCCTATACCTAACCATCCTAATACTTCTTAGTTAAGGACTCCTTCAGTTGCCTTTTACACTACTGAACTAATATTCTCCCTAATCATCCTATTTCAGATCGTCTTCATTACTGACAGTATATTATATCAGTTCAATGATTGTAAACAAAACAAAACTCTGCTGGAAGATTTTAGTCTATAGAAAAAAAAACATGGCAGGTTTCTCATAGTTTCTTTTCCTGTTGCTTGTGTTTCAGACCTTATTGTCATTATTACTCTAATTCTCATCATTCTCCAAATAGACAAGCCTTTCATATTGTTCCCAAGATGGAGTTACCTATGTTTTTACCCTTGCAAATTTCTGTCTGCCCTTTAAAACTCTACTCCTCTCTTATGTCTTCAATGGAACTTCCCTTCAATCCCAGAATAAGTTTGGCTAATCAGTCTTTTAGGTTCACATAGCAAATATCTACTCTGTTTCTCTTATAGTAGTCAATAAGCTGCTTTAAACTTGTATGAATTTCAAGTTAATCTTTCTCATCAATTCTCATTTCCTCATTATAAGCTCCTTGAAGACTTTGTTTCCTAAAATTCCTAAAGGTGTTAGACCATAAATCATATACCATGCTCCTCAGGTAAATATTGGTACTAAATCAGACATGGAAAAGAAAGAGAAACATAAAAGGACATCAAATAATTATCTCCTGTAGCTCTCTCATACTGAACAAGAACTCTCAATTTGAATTACCCTAGAGCCATCTTACTCTAAATGATGCTTATATTGTATATTAAGTTATTCAATGAAAAAAAAAACTTCTATCATCCCTTTAAAACTAAAGCTCAATTGATAAAGTATGAGGAAGACTGTAATTTAATAAGTAAAAATTTTAATCATTTGATCTAAGAAATTTACAGCTATCAATATATATATTATATACAATAAAAATAATTCAGATAATGTGAAATTCAGGTACCTACAGGAGGTAGATCCTTTTCTGATAATTACATTAAATTCACTGGCTTGACCAATGTGCCCTTTGATACCTGTGTTCTCTGTAGAGTACTATAACCTATGCAGAGAACATGCTGTTAAATCCCTAACACCTTAAACCTGCCACTGCTAGAAGAAGGGATATATTATGAAATAAAAGTGGACAACTGGAGAAAAATTTATTTTAATTGATTCTTTAAGTTTCAAAAACTTCCATATGTAAATCTTGGAAAAATGCTTAAACCAACTATTATACTTTTTAACAAAGAATAAAAAAAGAGAAGTATTTTATTTTTAGCAGTCTTTCAGACAGAAGTCTCATAGTGAAATCCATTTAGATATTCTAAATGACATTCATAAAATGTTCCACAGAATACTTATAAATTTAAAAAAGCATGGATTTCTATATAGTAATTTCTATAAAGTTTAGCATTATAGTTAATATTTCTCAGTTATTAACCACACACATACATACTCCTACTACTGGTTGAACTCAACAAGGTCATTAATCTGAAAATAAATATTATATGTCATATTTTCCTTTAATATATTTTATTTACTTACTGATGTTATTTTATGTGTTTTTACCTAGGATGTAAAGATTCTTTGATATAAAAATACAAAGCTATGCATTTCCTTTGAATCTTATCTATGTACATCAGAAAACTTCACTTAAATATTATTTTTGAGCAATTCAAGGTTCAGCAAACCTTTTCTGTAAAGGGCTATGCTATAAATATTCTAGACATTATAGGCTACATATAGTATATATCACATTTTTTAATCCTTTAAAATGTAAAATGATAACATCAGAAAAAACCTAGATGATCTTGGGTATGATGATAACTTTTCAGATAAAACAAAGGCATTATCCAATAAATAAATAATTAATATTAGAAACTCTGATCTGCAGAAGGCAATGTGAAGAGAATGAAAAGATAAATCACAGACTGTGAGAAAGTATTTGCAAAAGATATCTGTGATAAAAACTGATATCAAAGATATACAAATAACTCTTAAAACTCAACAATAAGAAAACAACCAACCAGGGTGCTGTCAGCATCATGACAGTGTAATGTCCCTTCTTTTTGTCCACACTTTTAACAACTAAAAATCAGCATCCATCAACTAAAGTACCACTGGGAGCTGTAGAATCCAGCACCATATGCCAAAAGATCTAGGAGAAGTCTTGACAACCTATACATTGGGTATTAGATAGATAGACTTCAGTATGGGTCAGCAGAAGCCAACACACCAGCCCCATCCCGCTTGGCCAAGGTTGGGGAAAACCTGGAAAGTGCTGGTTTGGGTGAAGATAAGAGAGACTTTGTAGAAGTCTACCTGTCCCGATGAAAGATTCAGCACTCCATTGGAAAAATAAAAATGAGTTTGTATGCCTTAGAGAGGGTAAGAGTAATTTTGCCAGCACTGCCCCTCTTGTAAGGAAGCACAACACAGAGCTGAACTAGCCAGCATCAACATCTCCCACAAAGGAAAAGGAGAGTGGTGAGTGAGTACCTAACCACTCTAGCTGTTCAGGATGCTGCTGGGGAAACTTGTTTCTTTCCAGCAGTACCCAGAATATTATTCAGAACTCCAGCAGGAATCCTGCACAAAGCTGCTGGGAGAAACACACTCAAGGATCTGTGGGCATTCTCAACATTCCAGTGCTACACCCACACCTCTGCCTACCATGTGGCTGGCTCCTTGTGAATCCTCCTGAGTGCAATAGCAAGACAGAACTCTGGTAAACAGGGTAACTGTTCAGAAAATCAGGGCAGGGTCTGCGGCTCAAAGTGAAGGGATGGTGTACTGGAAAAACCCACAGCCCTCCTCCTGTATATAGTCTTTACTTTTACACAGAACATTGCCACACTCACAAAACTTTTGACTCGAGATATGTTGAGACTTTCCCCACAAAGCAATTCACTCCACCAGCTGGATGCCTTTCAATTTACTCATTTCTGACACTATTTACCTAGAGATAACATCAGATCCCAGAGGTGGAAGGACTAAGTCCAATGAGAATGCCACCCCCTCCAACTTTAGGTGTCAATCACAAGTAGTAGGTTCCCAGTTTACCCACAACTTCTGTCTGACTTGGCTACATATTGGAGGTTTCCATTACTTCCTCTCACTTTGGATTAGATTAATTTGCTACAGTGGCTCACAGAACCTAGGGAAATAATTATATTTACCAGATTATGAAAGGATATGATGAAGGATACAGGTGAGTAGTCAGATGAAGAGATACATAGTGAAAGGGTGGGAAGGGTCTCAAATGCAGGAGTTTATGCTCCCATGGAGTTGGAATGTGTTACCCTTCCAGTATATGGATGTCTTAACTAATCTGGAAGCTTTCTGAGCTCATACTATTGGGATTTTTATTGAGGCTTCATCACATAGGCATGATTGATCACTGACTCATCTTCAGCCTTTCTACTTTCTCAAAAAATGGGAGGAAGAATTGAAAATTCTAAGCATCTAAACATGGCTTGGTATTTCTGGTGATCAGTCCTCATCCAGGAGCCATCTAAGAGCTCATCCAGATTTGACTCATTAGAATAAAAGACACTCATATTGCTCAGTAAATTACATGGTTTTCAAGAGCTCTCTGTTAGGAGCCAGGGGCAAAGACAAATAGATTTTTTTAATATTATTTTACAGATGAAAAAAGATAATCTATGCAAATGTAAAACAAAATAAAGAAGTAGTAGCTACACACTTATATCAGACAAAGTAGACTTTATGCCAAAAATTAAAACAAGAGACAAATAAGGTCATTGTACCATGATAAATGGATTGATTCATCAAGAAGATACAACAATCGTAAATATATATATATATATATATATATATATATATATATATATATATACATATATATATATATATATATATATGAAACATTCAGGTACCTAAATATATTAAGCAAATACTAACAGGTCTGAAGGGAGAAATAGATAATATTACAAATATAATAGGAGACTTCAATATCTCACTATCCACAACAATAGATAATCCAGAGAGATAATAAATAGAAAATCAATAAGGAAACATTGGACTTGAACAAAACACTGGATCAAATTGAAGCAAATAAGTTTATAAAACATTCCAGTTGATAGCAGCAGAATACAGATTCTTCTCAAGTATACATAGAATATTCTTCAAGATAGATCATATGATAGGCCATAAAACAAGTCTTAGCAAATTTAAGATTCAAATCATACCGAGCATCTTTTCTGACCACAATGATATGACTCTAGAAATCAGTAACAGAAAGCTGGAAATTGGCAAATATGTGGAGAGTAATAACACGCTCTTGAACAACCAATGGGTCAAAGAAGAAATCAAAGGGAGATCAAGAAATATCTTGAAACAAACAAAAATGGAAGCACACATATCAAAACATAGGGGATGCTGCAAAAGGAGTTCTAAGAGGGAAGTTTATATGGATGGGTGCCTGAATTAAGAAACACATTAAGAACAACAGAGGAGGAAGGAGTGGCCAAGATGGTGGAGTAGGAAGACCTTGAGCTCACCTCTTACCACGGGCATATGAAAATTACAACTATTTACAGAGTGACTATTGATGAGAATGACCTCAAGACCAGTAGAAAAGATTGTCTACAACTAAAGATATAAAGAAGGAACCACAATGAGACAAGTAGGAGGGGCAGAGGTAGGCATCCCCTGAGTAGGCAACCCACATGGGAGGATAATTACAATTGCAGAGGTCCTCCTCAGGGAGCAAGGGGTCTACAACTCACATCAGGCTCCCAGGCCAGGCATCCTGCCCTGGGAAGTCAATCCCCTAGAATATCTGGTTTGAAAGCCAGTGGGACTTACTTTGGGGAGAGCCTGAGGGCTGTGGGAAATAGAGGCTTCACTGTTAAATGGTACATACAAAATCTCATATGTTCTGAGACCCATGGCAGAAGCAGTAATTTGAAAGGAGCCTAGGTCAGACCCACTTGCTGAACTTGGAGAGTGTCCTGGAGAGGCAGGAGACAGCTGGGACTCACCTTGGGGATGCAGGTGCTGGCAGCAGCCATTTTGTGGCCTTGTACTACCACGAGGACACTAGTGCCAGCAAATGTCATTTTCGAATCCTCTCTCTGGCTTATTAGCACTGAGACATGGCACTACCCACCAGCTTGTCAGCATCAATACCAGGACACCTCAGGCCAAGCAGCTAGCCATGCCTACTAGAGGGCCCAGAACCTGGCCCCACCCACCAGTGGGCTAATACTAGCCCCAGAAACTGGTCTCACTCACCAGAGGGCAGACACTAGTCTTGGGATCACTGTGGCCCTGGAGCCAGCCATGTCAATACTAGTCCACCAAAGAGCAGGCCAACACAAGTTCTGAGACCCCTGGCACTATAGACAGACACTCTAGGACTGTACTCCATCTATCAGTGGGCCAGCAATAGACTCAGATGCCCTGGGTCTCCTGGGGTTCACCACATGAACTGGCCCCACCCACCAAAAGGCCAGTAGCCTCCACACAAGGTAGGGCCTGGCTACCAACTGCACAGGGACAGCCACACCTACCACTATTCCCACGGTAGTCAGTAGTCAGTCTGCCACAAGAGAAAGACACACATATAGGGGAGCACCCCTAGAGAATATATCTCTGATGACCAGATGGAAATGTGCTGCTGGGCTACAAAAGATATCTTCTACATAAGGCCACTTCTCCAAGATCAGGAAAGTCCTACCATCTTACCAAACATAGGGAAATAAAACAGCAAATGCCACAAAATGAGGTAACAAAGGAATATGTTCCACATAAGGGAAAAATGTAAAATCCCAGAAGAAGAATTAAGTGAAATGGAGATAAGCAATCTACCTGATAGAGTTAAGGTAATGATCATAAAGAAGCCCAAAGAAATTAGAGAAGAATGGATGAACACGTGAGAAGTTTAAAAAAGAGTTAGAAGATATAAATAAGTACCAAAGAGAACTAAAGAATACAATAACTAAAATAAAACATATACTAGAATGGATCAACAGTAGATTAGATGATACAGAGGAACAGATCATAATACTGGAAAACAAACTATTGGGTGGGCCAAAAATTGCCATTGGTTTTTTAAGTAAAAATAAAAGACACATTTTTCATTTTCACCAAGAACTTTACTGAACAACATATTCACCCTTTTGTTCCACTACCTTCTGCCATTTTTCAGGCAACTTCAGAATTCCATCTTCCCAAAACTATTTATCTTTTTGAGCAAAGAACTGTTTCAGGTGCCTTTTACAGTCTTTCAGGGAACTGAAATTTTTTCCATTAAGAGAATTTTATAAAAACTGAAATAAATGGAAATCCAAAGGTGCAATGTCTGGTGAATACAGCAGATGAATCAGAACTTCCCAGCCAAGCTGTAACAGTCTTTGCCTGGTCATCAAAGAAACATTCAGTCTTGGGTTATCCTGATGGAAGATTATGCATTTTCTGTTGACTAATTCTGGACACTTTTTGTTGAGTGCCACTTTCAGTTGGTCTACATGGGAGCAGTACTTGTTGGAATTAATCATTTGGTTTTCTGGAAGGAGCTCATAATAGAGGACTCCCTTCCAATCCCACCATATACAAAACATCACCTTCTTTGGATGAAGATCAGCCTTTGGTGTGGTTGGTGGTGGTTCATTTTGCTTGCCCCATGATCTCTTCTATTCCACATTGTTGTGAAGTATCCACTTTTCATCACCTGTCACAATCTGCTTTAAAAACAGAACATTTTCCTTATGTTTCAGTAGAGAATCACATGTGGAAATGTGGTCAAGAAGGTTTTTTTCACTTAACTTATGGGAAACCCAAACATTAAAGCGATTCACATAACCAAGCTGGTGCAAATAATTTTCAAAGCTTGATCTGGATATTTTCAGTATGTCAGCTATCTCCCACTTGATATAACGTTGATTGTTCTCAATTATTGTTTTGATTTGATCACTATCAACTTCAACTGGTCTAGCCAAAGGTTGAGCATCGTCCAGCAAGAAATCTCCAACACAAAACTTCGCAAACCACTTTTGACATGTTCGATCAGTCACAGCACCTTCTCCATACACTGCACGAACCTTTTTGTGTGTTTCAGTTGCATTTTTACCTTTCTTGAAATAATAAAGCATAATATGAATATGCCAAAAATCTTGCTTTTTTCTTCCATCTTCAATATTAAAATGGCTACAAAAAATTCACTGATTTTGATGTCTTTTTTTAAATGCACGCTGATATGACAGCTGTCACATACAATCTAACAAAATTGTTTCAAATGAAGTTAAAGACAACCAAGTGCTACTAGAGCCATCTTACAGAAAAAGACGAATGAACCTTTTGGCCCACCCAAGAGTATAAATCACTTAAGCTAAACAGAAACAAGAAAAAATAATTTCAAAAAATGAGGACAGCTTAAGAGACTTCTGAGAGAACATTAAGCATACTAGCATTTGCCTTATAGGGGTTCCAGAGGAGAAGAAAGTAAGGGGCACAGAACATATATGAAGAGTTAATAGTTGAAAACTTCCCTTACCTGGGAAAGGAAAGAGATATCTAGGTCCAGGAAACAGAGTCCCAAACAGGATGACCTCATAGACGGTCACAGCAAGACACACTGTAAATAAAATGGTAAAAATTAAAGATAAAGAGAAAATATTAAAAGCAGCAAGAGAAAAGCAACAATTTATATACAAGAGAACTTCAAAAAGGCTATCAGCTGACTTTTCAGCAGAAATTCTACAGGCCAGAAGGGAGTATCATGATGCATTTAAAATGATGAAAGGGGAAAACATATAACCAAAATATTCTACCCCGCAAGGTAATCATTCAGATTTGAAGGAGAAATCAAAAGTTTTACAGACAAGCAATAGCTAAAAGACTTCAACATGAAACCAGCTTTATAATAAATGTTAAAGGGACTTCTCAAAACAGAAAAGGCCACAACTAGAAGTATAAAAATTATGAAAGGAAAAATCTCAATGGTAAAGGCAAATACACAGTAAAAGTACATTGACAATTTATAAAGCTAGTATAAAGCTTAAAAGACAAAAGTAGCAAAATCATCTATACCCACAAGTGATACACAAAACAAAAGGTTGTAATATATGATGTCACAAACCGTAAACATAGGGGGGAGTAAAAATGCAAGGCTGTTAAGTGTGTTCAAACTAAAGAAATCAGCAACTTAAAATTATCATCTCTATATATAGAGAGAGACAGATATATTGATATGTTGATATATTATTGATATATATAAGCCTCACTGTAACCACAAACCAAAAATCTATAATAGATACACACACAAAAAAGAGAAAGGAATCTGAGTGTAACTCTAAATATAGTCATCAAATCACAAAGGAAGAGAGCAAAAGAAGAATGGAACAAAAAAAAAATCACAAAAACAGCCCTAAAATGTTTTAAAATGGTAGTAAGTATACTCTATCAATAATTACTCAATATAAATAGAGTAAATGCTTCAATCAAAAGATATAGAATGGCTGAAAACAAGGATTAAAAAACAAGTCCTATATATATGCTACCTACAAGAGTCTCATTTTAGATCTAAAGTCACACACACATATAAAGTCCTATATATATGCTACCTACAAGAGACTCATTTCAGATCTAAAGTCACACATAGACTTATTTCAGAGCTAAAGTGAGAGGATGGAAAAGGTATTCCATGCAAATTGAAATGACATAAAACCAGGGTAGCAATACTTATATCAGACAAAATAAACCAAGACACTATATAATGATAAAGGAATCAAATCAACAAGAAGTTATAACAATTGTAAATATATATATGCACCCACCATAGGAACACATAAATACATAAACCAAATATAACAGATAAAAAGGGAGAAGATGATTTCAATATAACAAATAATAGTAGAGGTTTGTTAACACCATATTTACATCAATGGACCCATCCTTCAGACAGAAAATCAACAAGGAAACAATGGCCTTAAATGACACATTAGTTCAGATGGACTTAAGAGATATATACAGAACATTTCACCAAAAAGCAGCAGAATACCCATTCTTTTCAACTGTACATAGAACATTCTCTAAGACACATCACATGTTAGGCCACAAAACAAGTCTCTGTAAATTTAAGAAAACTGAAATTATATCAAACCTTATGACCACAGGTGAGAGCACAGATAAACTACAATAAAATACTGCAAAAAACACAAACATGTGGTGGCTAAACAATATGTTCACCAGAGAAATCAAAGTGGGAAAAAAATGGGAAATACTGTAAAAGGAATCACAAAAATCCAACATCTGTGGGATGCAGGAAAAGCAGTTTTAAGAGGAAAGTTTATAGAAACAAAAACTTATGTTAGAAAAAAATAAAAATCTCAAATAAAAACCTAATCTTACACCTAAAGGAAAAATAGTAAGAGGAACAAATAAAACCAAAAGTTAGTAGAAATAAAGAAATCATAAAGATCAAAGGAGAAATAGATGAAATAAAGACCAAAAAATCAATAAAAAAGATTAATGAAACTAAGAGCTGGTTCTTTGAAAGATAAATAAGAGTGATAAATCTTCAGCCAGACTCATAAAGAAAAAAAAGAGAACCAAAATAAATAAAATCAGAAATACAAAAGGATGAGTTACAACTGACATCACAGAAATACAAAGGTTTATAAGAGATTGCTATAACAATTATATTTCAATAAAATGGAAACCTAGAAGAAATGGAAAAATTCATAGGAATGTACAATGTCCTAAGACTGAATACAGAAGAAATAGAAAATATGAAAAGACCAGTTACCAGTAATGAAACTGAATCAGTCATTAAAAAAAGAAAAACTTCCAACAAACAAAACTCAGGACCAGATGATTTCACAGGTAAATTTTACAAACAATTTAGAGAGGAGTTCACATCTATTCTCAAACTGCTCCAAAAAATTGCAGAGTGAAGAAGCCTCCCAAAGTCAATCTATGAGGCCAACATCATCCTGATGCCATAATCAGACAGATATCACAAAAAAAGAAAATTATTGGCCAAATCACTGATGAACAAACATGCAAAAATCCCCATCAAAATATTAGCAAACTGAACTCAATAATACATGAAAAGGATTACATACCACGAGCAAGTGGGATTTATGCCAAGAATTCAAGATCGGTTAAATACCAACAAATCAATCAGTGTGATACACCACATTAACAAATTAAAGAATAAAAAATCATGTAATCATCTCAATAGATGCAGAAAAGTCTTTTTAGGAAATTCAATATCCATTTATGATAAAAACTCACCACCAAATGAGTATAGAGGAAACATATCTCAACATAGTAAAGGCCATATATGGCAAGCCCACAACTATCAATAATATCATACCCAACTGTGAAAAACTGAAAGCATTTCTTCTAAGATAAAGAACAAGATAAGGATGCCTAATTGTCCCACTTTTATTCAACGTTGTATTGGAAGTCTTAGCAACAACAATTAGACAGGAAAAAGAGACAAAAGTCACCTAAATTGGAAAGAAAGAAGACTGTCACTATTTTCTGATGACATGATACTGACATGATAGAAAACTCTAAAGTCTCCACCAAAAAAAATACTAGAACTCATTAATGAAATCACTAAAATTTCAGGATACAAAATTAATAAGCAGACATCTGCTGCATTTCTATACACTAACAATGAACTATCAAAAAGAGAAATTAAGAAAACAATTCCAGGGCTTCCCTGGTGGCGCAGTGGTTGAGAGTCCGCCTGCCGATGCAGGGGACACGGGTTCGTGCCCCGATCCCGGAGGATCCCGCATGCCGCGGAGCGGCTGGGCCCGCGAGCCGTGGCCGCGGAGCCTGTGTGTCCGGAGCCTGTGCTCCGCAACGGGAGAGGCCACAGCAGTGAGAGGCCCGCGTACAGCCAAAAAAAAGAAAACAATTCCAATTCCAATTGCATCAAAAAGAATAAAAGAGTTAGGAATAAATCTAACTAAGGAGGTAAAACGACATTTTCTCAGGATACTGATGAAAGATATTGAAGATAACCAAAACAGATGGAAAGATATACCACGTTCATGGATTAGGCAGAAATAATAGTGTTAAAATATCTATGCTACCCAAGGCAATCTACAGATTCAATGCAATCACAATCAAAATACCAATGACATTTTTCACAGAATTAACAAATAATTCTAAAATTTGTATGGAAACACCAGAGACCCCAAATAGCCAAAACAATATTGAGAAAGAAGAAAAAGCTGGAGGTATCATACTCCCTGATTTCAAAATATACTACAAATCTACAGTAATCAAAATGGCATTGTATTGGCTCATAGACACATAGACCAATGGAAGAGAAAAGAGAGCCTAGAAATGAACCCACACTTTTATGGACAACAAAGGAAGCAAGAATATACAATGGGGTAAAGACAACTCTTCAATAAGTGGTGTTGGGGAAACTGAACATCTACATGCAAAAGAATCAATCTGGACTACTTTTTGCACCATATACAAAAATAAACTCAAAGTGGATTAAAGACTTAAATGTAAGACCTGAAACTATAAAACTTCTAGAAGAAAACATAGGCAGTATGCTCTTTGGCATTAGTCTTAGCAAGTAAACTTTTGGATATCTCCTCAGGCAATGGAAACAAAGTCAAAACTAAACAAATGGGACCACATAATACTAAAAAGCTGTTGCACAGTGAAGGAAACAACCAACAAAAAAAGTTGCCTACTGAATGGGAGAAGATAATTGCAAACAATATATCCAATAAATAGTTAATATCAAAAAAAAAATCTACAAATAAACTCATACAGCTCAATATCAGAAAAAAAAAACACACAAATAATGGGCAGATGACCTGAAAAAACATTTTTCCAATGAAGACAGACAAATGGCCAACAGGCACATGAAAAGGTGCTCAGCATCACTACTCACCAGGGAAATGCAAATCAAACGTTCAATGAGATACCACCTTACATCTATCAGAATGGCTATTATCAAAAATACAACAAAAGACAAGTGTTGGCAAAGATATGGAGAAAAGGGAAATCTGTGTACTGTTTGTGGGAATGTAAATTGATGCAGCCACTATGGAAAACAGTATGGAAAACAGTATGGAGATTCCTCAAAAATTAAAAATAGTACTACTATACAATCCAGTAATTGCACTTCTGGGTATTTATCTGAAGAAAATAGAAACACTAATTTGAAAAGATATATGCACCCCTATGTTCATTGCAGCATTATTTATAATAATCAAGATATGGAAGCAACCTAAGTACCCATTGATTTAAAAAAATGCATAAAGATTACAGATATGTGTGTGTGTGTGTGTGTGTGTGTATGACAATGGAATATCTCTCAACTGTAGAAAAAAATGAAATCTTGCCATTTGTGACAACATGGATGGACCTAGAATGTATTATGTTGAGTGAAATAAGTCAGATAGAGAAAGACAAATACTGTATGATTTCACTTATGTGTGGCATCTAAAAAACAAAACAATTTAACAAACATAACTAAATAGAAACAGTGCCATCGACATAAAGAACAAACAGGTGGTTGCCAAAGGGGAGAGGAGTGGGAAGAGGAGAGAAATAGGTGAAGGAGATTAAGAGGTACAAATTTCCAGTTACAAAATAAATGTCATGGGTATGAAATGTACAGTGTGGAAAATGTTGTCAGTAATACTGTAATATCTTTGTATGGTAACAGATGGTAACTGGAGTTATCATGATGATGATTTTGAAGCTTATAAAAATACTGAATCACTATATTGTGTATCAGGAACAAACACAGTGTTGTAGGTCAATTTTACTTAAAAAACAAACAAACAAACTCATAGAATAAGAGATCAGGTTTGTGGTTACCAGAGACGAGGTGTGTGGGGAGGGGGAGTTGGAGGAAGGTAGTCAAAATACAATCTTCCAGTTATAAGACAAATAAGTACTAGGAATGTAATGTACAACATGATAAATACAATTAAAACTGCTATGTGGGGCTTCCCTGGTGGCACAGTGGTTGAGAGTCCGCCTGCCAATGCAGGGGACATGGGTTTGTGGCCCGGTCCAGGAAGATCCCACATGCCACGGAGTGGCTGTGCCCATGAGCCATGGCCGCTGAGCCTACACGTCTGGAGCCTGTGCTCTGCAATGGAAGAGGCCATGGCAGTGAGAGGCCCGTGTACCACAAAAAAAACAAAAAACAAAAAACTGCTATGTGTTATGTACAGAAGTTTTTAAGAGAGTAAATCCTAAGAGTTCTTACCACAAGGAAATTTTTTTTCTAAATTTTAAAATTCTGTATCTATATGAGATGATGGACCATCAGTAAACTTACTGTGGTAATTATTTCATGATGTATGCAAGTCAAATCATTATACTGTAGAGCATAAAATTATACAATGCTGTATGTCAACTGTATCTCAATAAAACTGGAAGAAAAAAAAAGAAACAACAAAAAAGCCCTATTAAATAACCTCACTTTACACCACAATGAACTAGAAAAAGGACAAACAAAGCAGAAAGTTAGTAGAAGGAATGAAGTAGCAAAGATCAGAGCAGAGAAAAAAGAGATTTGAAAAATAATAGACAAGCTCAATGAAATTAAAAGCTAATATTTTGAAAAGATAAAATTGACAAAACTTTAGCTAGACTATCTAAAAAAAGTGGGAAGACTCAAATGAATACAATAAAAATGAAGGAGGAGACATTATACAGATTCCACAGAAATACACAGGATCAAAAGAGACTACTTTTAAGAATTATATGCCAACCTGTGGGATAACCTATAAGACATGGATAAATTCCTAGAAACATACATCTTACCAGGGCTGAATATGAAGAAATAGAAAATCTGAATAGTCTAATAATGAGTAAGGAGATTAAATTGATAATCTAAAACCTCCCAACACAGAAAAGCTTATGATAAGATGGTTTCTTTGGTGAATTCTGTCAACTTTTAAAGAAGACTTAACTCCAATCCTTCTCAAATGCTTCCAAAAACTGAAGAGGAGAGAACACTCCCAAATTCATTTTATGAAGCCAGCATTATCTTGATGCCAAAGTCAGATAAGGATACAGGAAAAGAAAAGTACAGTCCACCATCCCTGTTGAATATAGATGCAAAAATTCCCAACAGAATATTAGCAAACCAAATTCTAGAGCACATTAAAAGGATTATACACAGAATGATCAAGTAAGATTTATCCCTGGGATGTAAGCATGGTTCAACACACTGCAAATGAATATATGTGATATACCACATTAGACAATGAAAGATAAAAGTCATATAATCATCCTAATAAATGAATAGAAAGCATGTGACAAACACAACATCTTGCATAATAATAATCTTCAACAACTTGGATATAAAAGGAATATGCCTCAACACCATAAAGGCCATATAGGAGAAACCCACAGCTAATATCATACTCAAAGGTGAAAGTTTAAAAGCTCTTTCTCTAAAATCAGAAAGAGGACAAGGGTACCCCCTCTCACCACTCTTATTCACCACAGAACTGAAAGTCCTAGCTAAAGTGGTAGTCAAGAAAAAGTAATAAAAGATATCTAAATTGGAAAGATGAAGCAAAATTGTTATTTACAGATGATATCATTTTATATACAGAAAATTCTAAAGACTCAATCAAAATATTGTTGTAAATAATCAAAGAATTTACTAAAGTTGCAGGTTATAAAATAAAAATACAAAAATCAGTTGTATTTCTATATGCTAAAAATGAAAAAATCTGAATAAGAAATAAAGAAAAATATCCACTCTCAATAGCATCAAAAACAATAAAATACTTAGGAAAAAATTTATCCAAGGAAGTGAAAGACCTGTACACTGAAAACTGTAAGACTTTTTTTTTTTTTTTTTTTTCCTTTTTTGCGGTATGCGGGCCTCTCACTGTTGTGGCCTCCCCCGTCGCGGAGCACAGGCTCCGGACGCGCAGGCTCCGGACGCGCAGGCTCCGGACGCGCAGGCTCAGCGGCCATGGCTCACGGGCCCAGCTGCTCCGCGGCTTATGGGATCCTCCCAGACCGGGGCACGAACCCGTATCCCCTGCATCGGCAGGCGGACTCTCAACCACTTGCGCCACCAGGGAGGCCCTGAAAACTGTAAGACTTTGATGAAATAAAGTTGAAGAAGACACTAATCAGTGGAAACATACCCTACGTTCATTATCAGAAGGACTGATATTGTTAAAATGTCCATATTACCCAAAGTCATTTATAGATTCAATGTAATCCCTACTAAAATTCAAATGGCATTTTTCACAGAAATAAAAAAAGCAATCATAAAGTTTGTATGGAACAACAAAAGACCCCAAATAACCAAAGTAATACTAGTAAAGAAAATGAAGCTAAACTCATCACACTTCCTGTTTCAAACTATGTTACAAAGTTTTAGTATTTAAAACAGAATGGCACCAGCATAAAATTAGACACATAAACAATTGGAGCAGAATAGGAAGCCTAGAAATAAATTCTTGCTTATATGGTCAACTAATAGTTGACAAGGGAGCCAGCAACACAATGGGGAAATAATAGTCTCTTCAACAAAAGATGTTAGGAAAACTGAATAACCATATGCAGAAAAATGAAATTGAATGCCTATCTTAAACCACTGACTTCCATTAACTTGAAATGAATTAAAGACTTTAACATAAGTCTTGATGCCATAAAACTCCTAGAAGAGAACACAGGAAAGACAACACATGATATCGATGCTGAAAATGATTGTTTTAATAGGACACCAAAAGCATAAGCAACAAAATCAAAAATCAACAAGTAGGATTAACATCAAACAAAAAAGCTTCTGCACACCAAAAAACAAACAAACAAAAAAATCATCAACAAATGAATAGGCAACCTAAAAAATAGGAAATAATATTTGTAAGCCATACATTGGATAAGGGGTTAATACACAAAATATACAAAGGGGGACACATATAACTTAACAAAAACAACAACAAAACAGTCTGAATAAAAGATGCTCACCGTCACTAACCACCAATGAAATACAAATCAAAAGCACAATGAGTTATCACCTCATATCTGTTAGAATGGCTCTCATCAAGAAGACAAGAGATAACACGTGTTGTTAGGATGTGGAGATAGGGGAAGCCTTATGCAGTGTTGGTGGGAATGTAAATTGGTTCAGCCACTGTGGTAAACAGTATGCAGTTTCTGCAAAAAATTGAAAATAGTAATACTATATGATCCAGCAATCCCAATTCTGGGTATACATCCAAAGAAAATGAAAACAGGATATTAAAAAATATTGGCACTCCCATGTTTACTGCAGCATTAATAACCTGTCAACAGATGAATGAATAAAGATGTGTATATATATATATATATATATATATATATATATATATATTCAACTATGAGAAAGAAGAAAATCCTGCCATTTGCAAAACATGGACAGACCTTGAGGGTGTTATGCTAAGTGAGGTAAGCCAGAAAGAAAGACAAGTACTGTAAGGTATTATTAGTATGTGGAATCTAAATGTGCTGAACTCCTAGAAACAGAGAACAGAAGGGTGGCTACCAGGGCTGGGATTGGTGGAATTGGGGAGATTCTGTTAAACCATACGAACTTGCACCTAAAAGATGAGTAAGTTTCAGAGATCTAATGCACAGCATACTAATTCTAGTCAACAATACTGTATTATATACAAAGTTGTTAAGAGACAACATCTTACATATTCTCACCATAAGAAAGAAATAATAATGTGACCTGATAGAAGTGTTAGCTAACACTATGGTGGTTATCATATTGTAATATACAATTGTATCAATTCGACATATTTTGCACCTTAAACTTACACAGAGTTATATGTCAATTATATCTCGAAAAAATAGAGAAATCTCTAAGACTTATAGTCAACTCCTATCAGTCCCTTTAATTATCTTCTAAAGTACTTGTTAATTACTCATTACTTACAAAATAAATTTTATTTACTCTCCTCAAAGTAAAGAAAAAAGTCAAACTTGACTGCTTAAAAAATGAGCCAAATACCTTAACGGACACCTCACCAAAGAAGATATATAGATGTCAAATAAGGATACGAAAAGATGCCCCATATCTCATGTCATCAGTGAAATGCAAATTAAAATGAGATATCACTACACACCTATTAAAATATGAAACAGTGAGGGCATCAAATGCTGGCAAGAATGTGCAGCAATAGGAATTCTCATTCATTGCTGGTGGAATGCAAAATGGTAAAATCACTCTGGGAGACATTTTGGTAGTGCCTTACAAAACTAAACATGCTCTTACTATAAGACCCAGCAATCTTCCCCCTTGGAATTTAGTTAGCCTAAGGAGGTGAAAAATCTATGTCCTTAAAGAAATATGTACACAGATGTCTATAGCATTTTTATTCACAATTGCCAAGGAAGCAACCAAGGTGTCCTTCAGTAGGTGAATGGATAAAGAAAGTATGGTGCATCCAGAAATGGAATATCATTCAGTGCTAAAAAGGAATGAGCTATCAAGCCATGAAAAGAAATGGAGGAATCTTAAATGCATATTACACAGGGCAGCATAATATAATAGAATAGGGGAGGGTATAAATTACTAATTTTCACATTTTATAGAGAGGATGTGTGTTGGTAGTATGTGGCAAAATACCATTTTACTTTTAATCTTTATAATTAAATTAAAACTTTTCATAAAATGCTAAGAATTTTTTAAATGATGAATACTTCCCAAACTACTGCAAAAATAAATCAATAATGAATTCTGCATTAAAATAAAATAAAATAAACCCATAGAAATGAAATATAAAGCATGAAATCACATAAGTATGAGCAACCATATCATCTTGTCTAATATGGCAAATGATTTGAAATTTCATATTATATTCCAGGACTTTCAAACTTAGTACTAAAAAAGCATATATATAGTATATATAGTATATATATATATATATATACATATATATATATATATATATATATATATATATTTATATATATTTATATGTATGTATAAATTTTTTGGTTCTGAATATGTATTTTTTTACTAAAAATGATTCATAAATTGATGTACAAAAATGTTCAAACACATGAGTAAATAATGTAATGATAAAGAACTATTTTTTGTGAAAATTGTTTTTTAAAACATCTTTATATTTCAGTGCAAAAACATATCCCTGGCACCTCTTAAAACATAAGAGCAAGCTCAAAAAACCATAGTGATGGAAATAAGTGAGGAAAATAATATATATTATATATATAATTAAAAATCCAATTTTAGAAAGTTATATCAAGAAAATTCAAAAATAAATAAACTAGATTTGATAGTAATGAAAACTGATAGGCAGGATTTTACTGGGAAAAGTGAGTGATTAATCTATGAGAGATTAATGACAGTTATCTTAATTGAATACAAGACATATTGAAAAATATCACAAGTACAGTAAAAAGCAAAGTGTCAAAATATATAAATCAAAAAAATTAAAAGAAATTTACTGTGTAAGAATGGAGAATTTTTCCACTTGTCAGATACTAAATAAATAAATAACTCCAAAGGATCTGATTAATATAAATTATTTCAATAGACCCATGACAAAGACTTGTCCTACAGTGTGAGAAATTTTGTTTTCAAAATTTCTTTGAAATACCTTTGGGGCATTTATACTTTTATTAAAATTTAGGTCACAGAAAATCTCAATAAAATGCAAAAAGTAAATATTTAGGAAACATTCTCAAACCTCAACATGAAAACCTTGAAAATCATAATCAAAGAATCCACAATAAAACCACTAACATGAAATTAATTAAGTAAATAAATTGTTTCTATGAATTTGCTTAGAATGAGTCCCCATAGTTTGGATCTGTTGCTTTAATAATCATAATATTCAAAGTGCTGTGTTTGTAGAATTGACTCCTTGATACAAAAATACATATGTAACTTTGTAAAAGATCCTACCCAACATAATGAGAAAAATAAAATAAGAAGTAAAAGTTGTAAAAACCTAAATATAGTTCTAGTCCATGACTTTCTAACATAGAACACTGGTGAAATCAGAGGTGAATGAGACCATTTTTGCATGAATCTTTGTTTACTACTTCCTAGCTTTGTGACCTGGGCCAATTACCCTAACTCTCTGAGCTCCAATTTCCTCTTCTTTCACACAAAGACACTAACAATACTTACCTTTTAAGGTTATTTTAAATATAAAATAAAATATGTAAAATGCTTAGAATATTTTTTTGTCCCATATCATTATTTTATTTGGTTAATTGCTGCCAAGTCAATTAATAGTAATTTTAGTAGTGTTATAAGCTTGTTCTTGATCTGGGCAATTGGATTTTTGTTTAGAAATGCAGTATCTCAATAGTTTTTGAGTCTATGTCACTCATATGGTGACACATTAAACACTGCCAATAAGTTTCTATTGCTAAGATAGCCAGAATTAGTCTGGTTCATTTTACGTCTGAATCAGAATTTTTTACTTTTTCATCAATTCTGGGAGCTACCCAGTATACATCCCTAAACATAATTCTTTTTAAATTTTAAAATTATTTGCATAAATCAAGTCAGATTTTATTGATTGCAATCAAAGAATCCTCATTAGGATCAAAGTTGGTACCTGACTAGATGTAGGTAAGATTGATCCAAGAAAAGTGGTGTATTCAGAGATGGCTATTGAGAAATAATAAAATATATGGAATGAGAAGTATTCAGTCATTGGCATATTATGGTAAAATATGCCATATTTTACATCAAATCATGTAAGCAGATTGAGAATGAAACTTGCAAGGATATGAAACTTGTTTCTCCACCAATTTAATACAAATGCTGTCAATTAGGCTGATAACACTGATACTGTCCATTAGGTTGGATGATTTGTCTGCACCAGAACACTGGATAACTTAATGTGACAAATTCAAATCCCCTAGACATAATCTACACATTGCCCCAAGGTGTAACCACCCTGAAAAAATAATTTAACCACTGTGGTGATAGGATTGAGAACACAAACATACATTCAGAAATAAGTAAATAAATAAATAAATATCTACTTGCCAAATAAGCCCACCTATTTAATTTACAACTTCATTCTACCTCTAATGAGAAAGTTAGGGAAATCTAATCATTGTAATAATGACATTAGGAAGCTTTGAAGGATTTGGGTAACAAGAATAACTAAACTTCCTTGAAATACCACCCATTGCATTATTCTTTTTGCAGAGCCCACTCCTCTTTCATAAAAGGAAGTTCAACTTCCCCCTGAATCTTCACACTTTGTTCTTAGCCAGGGGCCAGAATTTAAGTTCAGCCATTATTGATGGTGAAGCGGTGGGGGAAAATGAAGAAAGTTTGAGGAAGAGAAAAGTATAACCAGGAAAAACTGCCCAAGTTGGCTATAAAGCATCTCAAAAATTGAAAGAATATTTGTAGAAATATACTTTTGAAAGTGCCCAAGAATGTAGAATGAACCGAAAGTTTGAACCAAACTGACTGTATCGACACTGGAGCACTCTGCAGAGATTCAGGCAGCTGGTCTAGGTTCTAATAGATTTCGAGTTTGGATAATATGAAAGAGAACTGGTCTGTAAGTAATCCGTGCTAAGTGTTACTGAACGTGAGAAATCTCTTGGTCTAAAAGAAAAGAATGCAAATATTTTGAGAGACAGGGAGGTTGAATCAGCTCATCATGAGTTTTGCATGTACCCATACCACTTTGGATCCTCCTGAGAGGTATTCTCACAACACTTTCCTCTCTTCCTTTCCTTGTGATCTACTATAACTAGGGAGGTGGCAAAATTCAAATAAACAAACCAAGCCAAATTTGCAATTTTCTTTGGGTCTGGAAGTCTGGGAAGAAGGAAACAACTGAATGGCATTCCAAGGGGGAGAGAAGCCCACTGAGGCTGAACACGAGAGGTAGTAGTTAATTACAAGGCAAAATGTATAACAGGAATTAGGGTGGGCAAAGAAATAGGATCTTTGGGAATGATCTGTTTAATGAAGATTATAGTTAATTAATTATGAGATTCCCAGTAATTAAATTACTAAGAAATTCACTGACATCTTAAATAATCTGTATACCAAAAAACAACAGAAAAAACAGATAACAATAAAAGTGTACAAACTTCAGATATGAATAACTAGATATCTGAACGACAGCAGTAAGCCAGATGCAGTCTTTGCCATTCTTAATGGATATGTTAATTCAGAGTCACAGATTCCATAAATGAACAATTTTCTTGATTTCTTTAAGGAAGGAACCTATAAAAACACCACAAGCATGTACCTACTGTGAGACTTTACCTTCATTCTATCACTAAATTACCTATGACCACTTACCTAAATAACTCTAGACTAAGGACTGTAAACACCCCAGGCTTTGCGAGATTATTGCACACCACTTCTGAGCTAATTCATGTGTCTGAGGACCTGCAGAAGTTACCATATTATTTTCTACAAAAGAAAGATATTTAAATTACGTTTGTGATTTGAAAGTTCAATTGCAGTTAATCATTGTTGGTATCATCTTGAAATGTGTTTCAAAATAACATTAAGCATGTTTATGTAAAAGTTAACTTAAAATATGTCTCAAGGTTCCCATGGTACAAACTTTTCAGTTGTATGTCATTTTATTTAAGCTAGCAGCAGCACAGAAAATGTATGATGAAAATTTCAAATTGAGCATTTCTATATTTCTAGGGGAAACTGAAGGATAACGTGAGGTTGAAGGCAAAGGTATGACCAGTAGCATTAACAGCCACCACAACAAGAGGCTCAATAAGATATTTTTTGTAAATTTATTCAACATGTATTTATTGAGAACCCACCAAGAGCTAGGTGTGTTCCAAGTGTTTACAAAATTTCAGGGACCTTAACAAGAAACAAAAAAGCCTTTTGCCTCCAAAAAGAGACCTTTTAGTGGAGAGATATGGACAATAAGTTATATTTTGTATTGCACTGCAAAATATTAAATGCTATGGAGAAAAGTTAATATAATAAAAGGGGAAAACACGTTCCAATGATGGAAAATTTGCAGTGTTAAATGGGGGATCATTGAAGATGTGTCATCTGAGCAAAGACTTGAAGGATACAAGAGACCAGACTCTTCAAATATTTGGGGTAAGGACATTCCAGGTAGGAAGAACAACAAGAGCAAATATCATGGGGCCAAGGAGGCAAATAGGGAGGAAGGGGACATTGGCTGAAATGAGCTAAGACAACAGAGGAATATACTTAAATGGAAGGAAACGTGGCATTTATTGTAAAATAACCTTTTTGCCAGTCTTCTCTTAATTGACCTAAGATGAATATTTAATCATAGCTTACCAAAAAATGCGGCTCTAGAAACCATACCTAAATAAAACTATATATATATATATATCTATATATATATCTATATATATATATGTACATATGCTTCTAACTCCTATTACTATTCTATGTCAGAGGAAAGATACATTTTAACTATTTATTTACCAAAAACTTAGCCTGCAGGTATTCATCACTTCATATCGGCACACTGAATAGCAGAGACCAATATATTTATAGAAAGAGCACACTTAAGAATAACCTAGGCTTCCCTGGTGGCGCAGTGGTTGAGAGTCCGCCTGCCGATGCAGGGGACACAGGTTTGTGCCCCGGTCCGGGAAGATCCCACATGCCGCGGAGCGGCTAGGACCGTGAGTCATGGCCGCTGAGCCTGCGCGTCCGGAGCCTGCGCTCCGCAATGGGAGAGGCCACAACAGTGAGAGGCCCGTGTACCGCAAACAAACAAATAAACAAACAAAAAGAATATCCTAGTCACAAGCTTATAACAAATTTGGTGTGAATATCATTTTGTAGAAAAGTAAGATGTTTCAAAGAAGGTGGTACAAATGACATCTCTAGGTGTTAGCTTGTTACTTGTGATACAGTGAAATTGACCTTAAGCAATTCTCTTAAACTAAAATCTCTTAAATACGTATAAATAAATGATAGGTACAAATAAATAGGTGCAAAATAAGTATAAATAAATAGGTATAAATCTCTTAAATGGGTATAAATCTCCTACTTACACCATGGGAAGCATGGTCAGAGGAGAGCTACCTTTCCTCTGCCCATCCATTTTGAGTATGCTACAGACATAATATTTATCCTCATGGAATCAAATCTTGAATAAAGATTTCTCTTCCTCTTACTTTGCATCCATGTTAGTCATCCCATCAGGTCTTACTTAAAAATTGTTTTAACAAGAAAGCCTTATTTTCAGGGTAATTAGCTGAGAGCCAATATCTATGGGAAATTGTGGTTGGTTGAGAAAGGCCTCCCGCAGCCCGAAAGCTATCTAGGGCAAATCCTTGGAATCTATGAATGTCTTCTTAGTTGGAAAATGAATCTTTTGCAGATGTGGTTTATTTGAAGATCCTGAGATGTGTTAATCCTGGATTATCCTGGGGAACCCTAAATCCAATGACAAGTGTCCTTACAGCAGAAAGACAGAAGGAGGGTTGAGACAGACAGGAGAGGAGAATACACAGAAGAGGAAGAGGCAATTTGACCATGGAGGCAGATTCGACTGATGTAGCCATGAGCCAGGGTGACTGGAGCCACCAGAAGCTGGAAGAGGCAAGGAATGGAAAGTGCTCTATTGTCACCAGAGGAGGGGCTGTCCTACCAACACCCTAATTTCAGACTTCTGACCCCCAAAACTGTGAGCCAACAAACTTATGTTCTTTTTTCACCAAATTCATGGTATTTTGTTACAGCACTCCAAGGAAACTAATATGGAAGTTATAGTAATACAAACATTTTATAGATTTTTTTTATTTTCAAGTTTACTTGAAATTTTGAAGGAAATGTAACTAAAATGGGATATTAGGAATTAAAATTTCTTTTCATAATTTTAGAATTACTGAAGAGACTTCTGAAAATGTCTACACCTGTAGCAAGTGCCCACATATCTGTGTAGGTACATTTTTCCTTTCTTTCACATTAAGGATGCTTTGGCAGAAACATTTGAGAAGTAGGATATTAAAAGATTAAAAGTCCGTAATTAAAATCAAGAAGGGAAATATTTTACCTGGTTGCATTTATTTAACCCATTTTTGTAAGTTAAAATTATTGAAGGAGAATAATGGATACTCCTTAGAATACAAACAAAATTGGGGAGAAATAGAATAAGGTTTGATAAATAGCCACTGAATCCCAGGAACTCTGCTAACCTCACTCATATATTATATGTCATCTCATTTAATCATCATCATAATCCTAAATGTAAGCAAGTGTTGGTGTAAGACTAAAAATTAAATATATATATATATATATATATATATATATATATATATATATATATATATATATATATTGCTTATCTGGGTTAGTAGTTTTTGATTCAGCAGTTTCAGTGGGAAAAAAGCCCACTATTACTACCCTGTTTGAAGTTCCTCTATTAAAGTTCTGTTCAAAATTGTGATATAAGGCAGAAACATTTTAATTGGGTTTAGAGAGTAAAACAGCATGTGAAACATAGGATAAATCTAGAGGGATTCAATAAGCTAAGGACAAATAAGTGGATCAAAGCTGAGAAGAAACATGATAAAATAAAGAGCAGACTTTCCCTCATTCAAACTTCTGCACTCCTCATCCTTGATCTCATTCGGATAAATAGCCTTTGACAACAGAAAAGAAATAATTCTTCCTCTTCTTTAGCACCACTTCCTTCAGAGAATGCCAGAGGTACATATTTCTAATACATACTGTGAGACTCATGAGTTATGGAAAATGTGGTTACAGTATCAAAAAAATGTTTGAGAATCAATGAATGTTCTATGACTGTTCTACTTTCCTCCTGGAGAGTCACAGAAACATCACCAATTCATAAGCCCTTAAAAATCCTGAAGTTAAAAAAATCTTGTTTAATGTTGTCAACTTGTCCCAAATGTATTTAGCCATGGACTCTTGTTCACCTGACATTTGTTTTCCAGAGGAACTCACATGGATAAAATTGGCAGCTCAGCCTTTTTGGACAACATGCAGTATGAATGATTCTGAGGACAGTCCTGACCAAAACTTGTAAAAAGCCAAGAGTAAGCATGATATCTCTAGATTTCTGCTATTTAGGTTATATCTTAATGAATGAAGTCATAGCAAATTTACAGCACAATGATTTTAGGACTTTCATGCCTATAACAAGCCTAAGGTACAAAAATCGAGAAGGAAAACACAGTTAAATATTTTATAAGAGGTTAAAAGAAATGGATATAAAACAAAAATACCCAAGACATACCTGTATTCTGTCCTCTGGAAACAGCATGAAAGCTGTTGTGTAAAATTACAAAACAAAGACATCCAACCACCCAAAGACATCCACCCACCCAAAAGCTGTTGTGTAAAATTACAAAACAAAGACATCCAACCACCCAAAAATTACCCTCTCTTCTTCCTCTTTCCTTCCTTGCTTTTTTTCTTTTTAAATTAGAATTCAATTAACACACTATAGGCTTAAAATCTGGCAAAAATAGATAGTTTTTCTAACATAAGAAAAAGATGATCAAAATACATTTTCTCAGATTATCTTGGCTGCATTTACCAAAGGTAAGATGTTTTCTTTTTTCCCCCTGTAGTTTAATCTGGGATGTCAATAACAATTTTTTTTATTAAAATGCTTAACTTCACAGGCGACAACCTAATTAAATACCCTTTGTCCCCTTCTGCGCCAAAGAGGCATTACCATCTGAATTTTCTCCAAGCTTGATAGTATACCCAAAACAGTATATTGAGTAGGAAAAAACAAAACAGAACCTAAGAGACAATTTCGCACATCTGTTCCTGCGGGTGTTCTTTCATTCTTTCTCATTTATAATTAATGAAAAATAATGGTGCTGACACAAGTTAATTACTATGAAAAATTACAGTTTATGTTATTTATTATAATAATGGCAAATTACTTGAGATATTCAAACACTGTTCCTAAGCAATTAGAAGTGTTCATAAGGAGTTCACCTGTGAAATTTTTTCATCTGTGTTTGCATTCTGTGAAGTGAAAGAACACCCAATGTTTTTCATTAGCAGCAGAGATAACACAGCAAGAGATATTAATCACAGAGTCCTGTACCTGAGAAAACATTTAAAATAAGATCGGATTGCATAGCTGAAGCAGAGGTCAAAACAGTACACAGAGATATTTATTACAACCAAATTTTTCTTAACAGGTTCAAAGGGACTATTAAATCAGTTTCATTTAGTTACAATTTGGTCTAACTAATTAGAATTACTATCTTGTCCTAGTTTACCAAAAATATTACATTACTGATTTAAAAATTAGAATTAATATCTTTCTAATTAGCACATACAAATTAGGGGATTGTCCCTTCTTGAACTTGCTTTCCTTATAAAACTGTAAATTGTAACACTAATGCAATAGTCCTCAGGTTATTAAGAATAACTTATGACTAAAAAATACTAATTAGGCCTAATATGCCTGTGTAAATGAGCTAAGTGAAAAACATCCTTGTGAAATATTTCGTTTGCTGTAGTTTCAATAGTAACCTGAACAGGAAAGAGTTCGTTTTGTCTTGTTTAGCTCAATGACAATGTTGCTATACATATACACCTATTTTGTTTCAGTTTTTATTCATTCAAAGTAATACAGAAAAAAAATTTAAAAATTCAACACAGTGACAACTTCTCCACATTAGTTTTAATATTTTCTATTAATTATGTTTTCAGGAATATGTTGATTTAAGAATACACCAGTTGCTAAGAGAAAGATAAATAAATGTCAAGCATTTGCCTTTTGAAAAGGCAAAGAAAAAAACCCATAAAAATGTATAACTCTTGTTCGTTAATATGTAGTCAGTAGTTGGTGTTAAAATTAGTTTTGATCAAGTAGATCCTGAGTCATTATCATATAACACCTCTCCTACAAAATACTAACTGCCATACGTTAGATGATATCCTCTTTTCTAAACACATGTAAAAATTCAAATAACGGAATAGAACTGAACGTGTTTAAAGAAAATAAGGTTATCAGAAAATAAAAGTCTTTACTTAGTAAATCATATAATTTTAGCATAACTGATTAAATATCAGAATTCAAAATTTTTAAGCAGAAAGGAAAGTTGATTGATTCATATAACTGTACTTAATACATTTTTTCCTGCTTTCACATGCTGATTACAGTTAGTGAAGTTACCGCATCAGCATTATCTCTTTCTCTGTTTTTGTTAGGCTGCTTATTTTTAGGTTGGTTGCATTCTCATCAGGATCTCTCCATGATGAACACTAATAGTTGCAATGTCCTTAAACCTTAAGATTTCCAATGGTGGGGGGTTGATGGTTTCAGAGTAAAAATAATGAAAATTCTATTTTCAAAAGCAATAGCAAATTGAAATAGACTTACAAATTTTGTTTGAGATTTAATTTCATGAATAGATAAGACTAATTTTTGATATCTTTTATCAATTTGCTGTGCATAAATGGATATTTCTCAGTATACTATTAATACAATAATGAACCTTGTTTTGTCCTTATACTAGAAATATGATGTTGAAAATATCTTATCACTGAAGACATAACTTATAATTGGACATGTTAATTGCCCAGGATCAAACAATTTTCAAGCAACTAATATAGGAATCAAACAGATTTACCTTATTGAAAATCTATTTTATTACAATTTTTTCCAGTTTCTTTTTAAATAGATTTAATATTTAAATAGAATTAATGGGAAATGATTTTGCTAAGGGTGACAGATACACTCTATTAAAAGAAGTCTTGGGCTTCCCTGGTGGCACAGTGGTTGGGAGTCCGCCTGCCGGTGCAGGGGATGCGGGTTCGTGCCCCGGTTCGGGGGGATCCCGCGTGCCGTGGAGCGGCTGGGCCCATGGGCCATGGCTGCTGAGCCTATGCGTCTGGAGCCTGTGCTCCACAGCGGGAGAGCCCATGATGGTGAGAGGCCCATGCAAAAAAAAAAAAAAAAAAGAAGTCTTAAATTCTTCCTTAATAAGAACATAACATTATATACAGATATCTAAAATTTTTGAATCTTTTTGTCTCATATTTCAGACTCTACTTAGTTACTGGAGATTATTTGAGAAAAAAATCTGGTACCATATAAAGGAAAGCCTGTGTACTCAAGGGTACTTATATTCAATGGTTCAGAGGCTGACATTATTATATATATTCAATAGTACACTTTTTAGTAAAGACTTTGCTCTAGATGACTAATTGTTTCTCAAGTGAACCAGATTAAATATTTTAATTTTAGTGAAATCATCACAGAATAATAAACTAGAAACTGGATTTTGAAACCAAGGACAATTTTATAGTCATCCGTATATTTTATAAAATTTTACACTGTGAACTCTCTCTATATTCATTCTATGAATTAGTTTCTAAGTAGTATGTCCTTTTTCATGAAATGGTTTCTTCTTTTACGCTTAAAAACTCAGGGGTCTGGGGCTTCCCTGGTGGCGCAGTAGTTGAGAGTCCACCTGCCGATGCAGGGGACGCGGGCTCGTGCCCCGGTCCAGGAAGATCCCACATGCCACGGAGCGGCTAGGCCCATGAGCCATGGCTGCTGAGCCTGTGCGTCCGGAGCCTGTGCTCCACAATGGGAGAGGCTACAACAGTGAGAGGCCCGTGTACCACACACACAAAAAAAAACCTCATGGGTCCAACTATATGAAAAATAATCATTTAATATATATTTTATCAGTTCTTTCTAAACTCTTTCTAGAATACAAACGAGATGCGATTTAATTATCCAGAAAGTTTAAATTCACAAACTTTATAAATCAAATCTGAGAAACTCAGATGTGCAAGAAATTTTGCAATACAGTATTTCCTTTAAATGAAATTAAATCTGAATTCTAGCAACCAATCCACCATGTTGACACAGGCACTTGGTTTCAGACTTTGGGGAAGTTTTCAAGGATCTGGGGGGAAGGGTGGCTTTATGACCATCAAAAATCAGGAAAAGAGCTGAAAGTCTCCAATACATAATAGTCAGGTTCATGTGATTATTATTGAAGTCCACGTGGCCTCTGAAAGTGGCAGTAATAATTCTCTGAAAGATGTGGGCCTGGAGTTTTGGGGAAGCCTTCCTAGGTAACTACATTTGGTAGGAAGATTGGACCCCCGGAGGAACAGAGGCCTCCACTGGCCAGACCACTAGCCCTTGTACTTGATTGCATCCTAGAGGAAAAGGTACCTTTTCTAATGCTAGTGAAGGTGCACTGGGTGTGGGCAACAGTCCTGGCAAACCTCCATAATTGTACCACACAGATGCTTCCCTTAAAGTTCTGCCTCTGTCCAAGTTGCCATTATATATCATGATATAGGGACCATGATATAGGCTCTGCTTCCTGGAGGGCCTGAAGATGTCTGCTTCCCTCCCAGTCTTGGAAGACATCTATTCACTTTCCTCCAGAAGACTTCCATAATGCCCCTACCTCACAATGTATTGTCCTCAGGGAGGATTTATTTACATACACACACACACACACACACACACACACACACAAACAGAAAAAGAGGTTTGGCTTTAAACTTTTCCACATAAACCTCACCAGAGGCAATTTAAATACTACTATAAATTTTCTTTCACTAAGTAAGTAAATGCTTTCCTCATGACAACTACATACTGCACACATATTTTAAGGTGTTTTGTAAGGTAGAAAGAGGACTGGAAAGAAGGGAGTACCTATGTATTGAATGTTTATTATGTTTCAGATGCTTTATATTATTCACCTCTTCTAATAGCCTCACTATCCTTACAGTGTCATAATTTATTTTTTCATTTTTTGGAATACGAGGAAACTAAAATTCAGTAAAATGAATTAAAAAAATTAACCAAATTAATGTATGCCTTGTTGTTAGTAACACAACTTGCATCTAAACTGCGGTTTTTTCTCACCCCAAACTTCATGACATTTCCACTTTACCAGTGTTCCCAAAATGTATCTGTTCATTATATACCAAACTTAAGTTTTTCCATGACATTGAACTACTTGAATATCTCATATGTCTACCAATTGCTAGATGGAGAGTCACAGTAGCCTCTCCTGGAATGTACTCCCATTCCATGGACAGATGACTTATCCATAACTCAAAACCAACCAATTCTGTGGAAAAACCTTCCACTTGACTCTTGGGCTCCAGAACTCCTCCTGCAGCCTATGGAATTTAAACATCCCTGAAAGAGTGTACAATCACCAAGAAGAGAGAGAAAGGTCAAGTCCTCCATTCTCTAGATCCCTCTAATTTTTATTCTTCAGAGAGATACCTCTTACACCACATTGGAACTGAAAAGTGGTATCTTCATTTATTTTAGAGATTAGGAGTCCAGGTAATAAGATTTGGAAAACTAAAAAGAAAAAATTTTCCTCAATCCTTCCATAAGCAAATGAAGGAGAATCCAGAAAAAAAGTGAAAAACAATGCAATAAGGAATTAAAAATATAGGATTAAAAACAACAGAGTAACTGGAAGGGGGCAGAGCCTAGAGAGAGGCACGTGTTTTTACATGTGCATTTACAAAGGTTGGCACTAAGGCGCAGGGAACAGGATATGGAAAGTACAGTGTGGGCAGAGAGAGCTGGATTCCTTGTGAGAGGTGGGTGTGGGTTTTTTTACGGGATGATCTGCTGAAAGCAGATGAGAGTCTGACAGTTAAAAACTTGAGCAGAGAGGTAAACTGCATCTAAGGTGAAGGACCAGGAATGGGAGGATTGAGAAAACTTTAAAGAGCTGAAGAATGGGAAGCAAACCTAAAAATTTAAAGGTAGGAATGCTGAGGGAAGAGGTGCTGAGACTGTGAAGCTATAATGGTGGGAGTAGGATCAAGCTGACAATTTACTTCCAGAGAAATAGTGGGACCCAAGGCTTTAGATGAAGAGGAAGAGTTGAGGTCTTGACATGTAGGAGAGAACACAGGGTTTTAGTAATGAACCCTGGAAGGTAACAACCAGGACACAAATATAAGAAGCTCGTACAAAATCTTTTGGGTGGAAAAGACATGAGAATAAAATAGCTCCTCCATTCAGCACTATATTGGCCTCCTCTGATTTACTCATCCATGTCTTGGGTTCCACTGTATGAGGCTAACTAGTCACTACTCCTATTGCACAGCCAGGCTGAACAGCCATAGAACCAGAGACTCGGGCTACGAGCATTACCTCTGAAATTGTGTGAAAGACCAACTACAGGGCCTAAAATCTGCCTTTCATAACCCTATAAACTGGGTCAAATGATTACACCTGTACCTGCAGGGGAGCTAATTTCCAGAGAAGCAAACTTTGACCAATGGGATCTGGGAGGCAGAAGGAGTCCAGAAGATAAAATCCCTTTCCTTGCTTTCATGGAAGCATGGCTATGGCATGGCTCCCCTTGATGTGTGCCCAGAGATCTTACATGCATCAGCTTAGACACAGAAAGAGACTGTGTCTCTTTTTAACTTTTCCTTTTTTAAAAAAAATAAATTTTATTAAAAACCCTGGATATTCTTTTTTAAATTAAAAAAAAATTGGGGGGCTGCACTACATGGCTTGCAGGATCTTATTTTCCCCACCAGGGATCAAACCTGGGCCCCCAGCAGTGAAACAGCAGAGTCCTAACCACTGGACTGCCAGGGAATTCCCTCTTTCCAACTTTTCTTAAAGCGGTAGCCAGCATTGTTTTGCATGAATTTGCTTTAACTCACATCCTTCCTTGTCTCACCACTCTTTCTCTTCACCTTGGATTTGCTCTCCCAGATAACACTGTCAGTTTAACCCTTGTTTTGGGCCCTGTTTCCAGATAACTTTAGCTAAGGAAATTACATAAAAACTATCTCCTAAATCTAAGCCATATTTAGAAAACACTTCAATGCATCATGTTGATTCCTATAGAAATAACGGAAAGTAGTATTCAAATATGGATTCAAGTTCCAGTATTTCTATGTGCCATATGGCTTTTCATAGTGTTTTGTCTTACTGGGTTTTAGCCGCTGATGGGGACAAAACCATCAGATGATTTAACTGCTTCATAGAGTTATTGATAATATATTAAAAAATTGTAGTCAAAGCCATATTATAAGGCAAATTCAGTCAAAAGTTTTCATAAGTAAATAAAAAATACTATCAAATTAATTATACATTTGATATTTATTACATTAATATAATAGACTGCATTACCATAAAGAGCTATTTTATTTTATACTTTAATGTTTGAATATAAAACTGAAACCATTATAGAGGATGTCTGACATATTTTAAGGTAGACTGTCATAATCTAATTAAATATGTAACTGCTATTTTTTAAATGTAAAAATTAAAAGTGGAAGAAATGAAGGAAGGAAGGAAGAACAGGAGGATGGTTGAAGAAAGGGAAGAAAGGAGGAAGGAAGAGAGGAAAGGAGGGAAGGAGAAAAGGAAGGAGGGAGAAAGGAAGAAACATAAGAAAAGCAGTAAATTTACCTACAAAACGTAAATATCAGGAAAGATGACTTTAATTATTTGTAATTAATTATTATTAGACTAATTAGACTCAATTAACTGCATTTTCAATTTTTAAGGATCAGCAAGTAATCCATTTTTACTTGTTGGCATCAATTGCATGGAAAAAAACTAATTGTTTTCTGTTAATCTTAACTTTTCACAAATATACTATTCATTTTGGTTTAAAAAAAAAGAATGCTGAGGCAAACACATCAGGTTGTAACTGAGGTCTGTTTTCAGTTCTATATAAAGGTGCCTTGATTAAAACAATTGAACTCATACATGGAATCTAACATACCTTCTTGACTGTAATGGTTTTACTCCATTCTCCAAGTCCACTAACATGTAGATACAGTGTAATTAAAATCAATTAAGGAATTCTAAGGTATGCCATACAGTAAATTTCCAATTCTATGTTGGCTTCAGAACTACTGATATGTGGAATGTTCCTCATTCATAAAAGGAAAAAGCTCAAAGCAAAACCTATGCCAGAGGAAAAGATGACTACAGAAGCCATTTCCCTGAACTTTTGCTCTAACTAAACATACACTATTTTAGGATAACTTGCTCAATGCAATACTTAATAGGTTTTATCACTAAAGTACACTTCTTACTATCTATTCTAATATCTTACTATAATATAAGCCCTTATTTTACCTGTTAAACTTTCTTAATCTACTGCCTAAGAAAATGTATAAACATATAGTAGAAACACTGATTATACAGTTATTTCTGTTTACTAGGAAATGTTCATTTTTAAGAGTTTATACATTCTTGTATTTACCTAAATTTCCCCTAGGGAATATCTAATAAGTGCTATGTGATGATGTGATATCACTGTCTCTGAATATTTCTGGAAATTGCTCCAAAATCAATATTTTTAAAACATGACAATGACTGTATAATTTAAGTCAGACAAAAGAAGAGACCCAGGGGTTCACCATTACATTTAAAACTTTAGAAACCAATAATGACTGAACTCCAAAAACTGCCTACTTTGGCTGCTCCATCATTGTGTTTTTATCTGTCTTGAGAGTCCCAAATACAGTAGCTTAATTCTCTGGAGTTTATAATCAATTGTGGCTATAAAACACATGGCTTAATTTTCCACTGAAGTTTAATGTTTTCCTTGAGCCTCCCCACTCATGCCTTCTCAAATGGTTTTATCACTGTAACATAGAGCAGTGGAATTAAGTATGTAAATCTTTGGCAGCTTACGGGTTTGCTTTTCTTCTGAGTCAAATTAAAATAGCATTGAGTTTAAAACTTGCAAACACTACTAGGTTTAGTTCAAATCTTCAAGAACTGAATTCCCATGCAGTATATTTTACTTTGAATGTCTCATTTCAAAATTCAGAACATGACACATTCAAGAATATATCAGTTTCACAGGCCAAGTTAGGAAATCTGAAAGCACAAAAGTGATCATTTATTAAAAGGAAGAAAATTAGTACAATTTATGTGGGCACGTAGACTTTGAATAAATGGTGGCTGATAGTCTATGCTTTCAATCAATTGCTATAATGTGGAAGGCATCTTCCAGTTAGCATTATTACTGCTATTATTATTTTTCAGTTTGTAAAACAACAAAACAGATACACAACTAAACTGGAGTTTATACATTGGCAAAAATATGTATAGGGATTTAGAACTATGGTGTCAGTTTCAAAATACCTCTTAAGGGACAAATTCGTGGGCTGTACACCATTGGATTTTGGATATTTACCAGGTTTTTACAAATGAGATTGTCAATTACATAGCTAGACATAGTTATTTGTTCTTTAATGTAATTTTATTAAAATCTCAACATTTCTTAGTTGTTTATAATTATAGTATTGGGTTAGCCAAAAAGTTCATTCAGGTTTTTCCATAACATGTTATGGAAAAACCCAAAAAAACATTTTGGCCAACCCAATACATCTGATATATATTTCAAATTTTCTTCATATTCCTGACAGAAATATATATTAAAAATAAAAGAAAATAATTTTAAAGGGACACTCAAGTTATAAAAATAAATAATTCCAAATCATTTAAAAACTAAAAGAGAGTAAATGATGTTTTTAGGTTAAAATTCAAGTGTGCTCACAGCTAACATCACACTCAATAGTGAAAGACGGAAAGCTTTTCCTCTAAGATTGGAAACAAAACAAGGATGCCTGCTTTCACCACTTCTATTCAACTGGAAGTTCTAGCCAGAGCAGTTGGGCAAGAAAAATAAATAAGAGGCCTTCAAATTGGAAAGGAAGAAGCAAATGTATCTCTGTTTTCAGGTGACATGATCTTATATATAGAAAAGCCTAATGATTTCACACTACAAACAAAACAAAACAAAAATTCTTAGAACTAGTAAGTTCAACAAAGTTGCAGGATACAAAATTAACACAAAAATCAACTGCATTTTTATACAGTAATGTTGAAACAAGTTGGAAAGTAAATCAGGACAGCAATTCAATTTACAATAACATCAAAAAGATTTACATTCTGAAAAATAAATGTAACTAAGTATATAAAAAATTTTTTACAATGAAAGCTACAAAATGTTGAAAAAAATTGAAGAAGACTTCAAGAAATGGAAAGACATCCTGTGTTCATGGATTGCAAAAAATAATATTGTTAAGATGTAAATATTACCCAAACCAATCTACAGTTTCAATTCAATGCCTATCAGACCCCCAATAATGTTTTTTGCAGAAGTACAAAAATTCATCCTAAAGTTGAAATGGAATCTCAAGGGACTATAGATAGCCAAAGCAATCTTGAAAAATAACAAAGTTGGTCTCACACTTCCTGATTTAAAAATATAATATAAAGTTAGAGTATTTAAAACAGTATAGTACTTGTATAAAAACATATTTAGACCCATAGAATAAAACAAGAGCTCAGAAATAACCACGTGTATATATAGTCAAATGTTTCAACAAGGGGAGCAAGATCATTCAATGAAGGAAGGACAGCATTTGTAAACAATAATATTGGGAAAACTTAATACTCACATGCAAAAGAATGAGGTGGTCCCTTATCTCATAGCACAAACAAATTAGTTCAAAATTGATCAAATACCTAAATGTGAGAGCTAAAGCTATAACATTCTTGTAAGAAATCATAGGGGAAAAGTTTCATGACATTGGATTTGGCAATGATTTCCTGCATATGATATCAAAAGCACAGGTAACCAAGAAAAAAATAATTTGGACTATATCAAAATTTAAAACTTCTGTGCATCCAAAGGACATAATCAACAGAGTAAAAATGCAAACTAAGAAATGAAAGAAAATATCTGAAAATCATATACCTGAAAAGGATTTAATATCCAGAATATGTAATGGACACCTAAAACTCAACAATAATAAAAATAAATAACCCTACTTAAAAATGTGCAAAGGAATGAGCAGACATTTCTCCAAAGAAGATACACATGTAACCAATAAGTGCATGAAAAGATTCTCAACATCTCTAATCATTAGGGAAATTCATTAAGACTACAGTGAGATATTCCCCTCATACTCATTAGGATGGCTATTATCTAGAAAAAAATAGCAACAAAAAATAGCAAGTCTTGTTGAGGATGTAGAGAAACTGGCACCCTTGGGCACTGTTGGTGGGAATGTAAAATGATGCAATCACTATAAAATCATTAATTAAAATTTAATTACAATGTGATTCAGTAATTCTACTTTTTCATATATAACCACAAGAATTGAAAACAGGAACTTGAATAAGTACTTTTACGCTAATGTTAATAACAGCATTATTCACAATAGCTAAGGGGTAAGAGCAATCCAAGTGTTGATTTCAGGAGTTACTGTAAAGATACAGTAATCAAGAAAGTATGGCATTGCAAGAAGGATAGATATAAAAATTATTTAGAAAGAATTGCGATTGTAGAAATAGACTGACACACATATATACAGTCAACTGGTTTTGAGAAATATGCCACTGTAAATCATTCACTTTGGGAAAGATGGCTTGTTCAGCAAATTACAGTGGAGCAATTGAATATCCAAATGCATATATATATATATATATATATATATATATATATATATATATATACACACACACACACACACACATATGCATTTGATATATATCAACAAAAACTTGTCCTTACCACAGATCATGTACAAAAATTAATTCAAAATGTGATCTTACACTTAAATGTTATAGACAAAACTAAAATTTCTAGAATAAAACAAAGGAGAAAATATTATATATCTTGGTTTAACAACACATTTCTTAGATGAGAAAAAGGAACATGAACTACAAAAAATTTTAGATGACAAATTGGAGTTTTCAAACTGAAAACAATTTCACACTTTATAGTAAATTTTAAGAAATTAAAAATTCAAACAACTGATTGGGAGAAAGTATTTGCAGAACATAAATCTGATAAAGGACATGGATCCAGGATACAAAGAGCTGTAAAAGTTTATAGTCCAATAATAAGGTGATAATCACCCTGATTAAAAAAAACATGGACAAAGGACTTGACTAGAACTCTTGGAAGAAGATTTACAAATGAAAAATAAGCACATATATAGATGCCCAATATCATCAGTCATTAGGGAAACACATTAAACCATGGTAAGATATTAGTATACACACAGCAGTGGTAAAATTAGAAAGACTGACAATGCTAAATGCCTCAATAATTGACAGTGGAAATGAAAAAATAGTACATATTTGAAAAATATTTTGTCATACTCTTATAAATTTTAACATATACCTCCCCTAAACTCAGCAATCCTGCTTTTTTTTATTTACCCAAGGTCAGTGAAAATATTTGTCCAAAAAAGGCTTGTACTCAACTATTCATAGCAGTTTTACTCATAATACCCCCAAACAGAAACAATCCAAATGATCATCAGAGAATAAGAAAAACAAACTGGTATGTCCACAGTATGGAATGCTACTTGGCAATAAAAAAGACGAAACTACAGATACACACAACAACTTGAATGAATCCCAAAATCATTAAGCTAAGTGAAAGAAACTAGATACAATATTATATACTTTTAAATACTATTTATATGAAATTTTTGATAAGACAAAATTATAGAGCACAACAGTGTTTTCAAGACACTAATAGTTGAGGATAGGGCTTGACTATAAGGGGGTACAGAGGAACAACTGGCATGATATATAAGTTCTATATCATGATGATGGTGTTAGTTGCATTACTTTATACATTTGTATAAACTCATTGAACTGGCAAATTTTATTGTAAGTAAATTGTTTTAAAAACTTATTAAATTATATATCCTGCAAACATGGACTAGTTAGAAAGTCCGACTAGAAATAACAGTTTTTCCATGACATTGTTTTGAGTCATAGCCATTCTATTGCATTATTATGATTTTTCATTGTAAATACAGTTTTTACATTTTAAAAAATATTCATAAAATTACACTGATAGTAAAAACCCTGTTCTCCTGAGTAAAAATTTGAAAAAATACTGATGAAATTAAAGACTGGGGGAAAATTTTTAAGTACAAATAGGCTGAAATTGAAATAATGTGAGGGATTTGTTTTAGTTTGTTTTTTTTAAAAAAAGAAAATTAGTCTAAACATTTCAATGCCTGTTATGGAAATTCCAACTGAAAATAAAGAAAAAGAGTAACAATATGGAAATATTAAAATATGAGTTTATGAAATAATGCTTATATTATTACAAAATTTATAGGACTGGATATAAAGCATTGATTGTAGCACTGTATATTGCTCCCAAACACTGAAGTATTTCAGTTATATTATTTAAAAAATCCAAAGATAAAAAAATAATAACTTCTTTCTGACCTTCTAGGTTTTTTCCCAATGGTCCCAGCACTATATATCATTAGTTGTAAAACATGGTATCACTTATTTGAATAACTGGGATACATTTGGCTAAGTGGTATTTGATTTCAATGCTACAGTTTCTAAGGAAGTTGTAAAAGTTTTTGAAAAACCTGCCTTTCCTGACCAAGATTAAACATGTTGTGTGATTGTGTCATGAGAATTTTAATATTCTCTGCAGTAAAATGTTTCATCATTGATCTGAGCAAAGTCAGAGCATGGTAATAATATCTCCTTATTTTCATAGTTTGAATAAACCTAGAGTCACCAACCAGGAGAGTCCCCCTTGTATTGCCCAAGTTTTTCATTCATTGCTAATATTTATTAGTACTACTTTTTGAGGGAAGGATTCATTAGCATTTATACTGCTGTGATTTTTATCAACATTTAAAATTACAATCTAGGCATTTTAGAAAGAGAATTCTGCAAGATAAACAGGTTGTGTAACACATATGCCACCCAAGGGAAAAAAAAATGATGATAATACAGTAAAGGAAAACAAAGGATGTGGCTAGAATTTCCATTACCTATTACAAAGGGTGAATTTAGTAGAAAATATAAATTTTCAATATTTCTGGTTTCTTCATTCTCTTTCCTTAATATTGTGAGTGAGAAAATGTGAACCCTCAAGTAAAATGAGAATTATTTTAAAAATTAATATTAAACAATTTGGAGGTATGGAAAAAGAAATAAAACTTGCCCAATAGGCCTTCCCTGGTGGCGCAGTGGTTGAGAGTCTGCAGGGGACATGGGTTCGTGCCCCGGTCCGGGAAGATCCCACATGCGCCCGTGAGCCACGACCGCTTAGCCTGCGCGTCCGGAGCCTGTGCTCCGCAACGGGAGAGGCCACAACAGTGAGAGGCCCGCGTACCGCAAAAAACAAACAAACAAACAAACAAAACTTGCCCAATAACTGGAAGAAACTTCTTCTCTTTTGAAGTTATAATAAGCCAACAAAAAATAAGCCACAAGGCAGCAGACTTTGCTAACAAACATAAGAGAAAATCAAGAGTGAAACAGGAGCAGAGAGGAAGAGAAAATGTCTCTGAATAAGGGTTAGGGAAAGGCTAGGCAGAAAGAAAGGCCTTAAAGAAAGTGCCACATACATGAAGTGATGGGGAGGAACAGTAATTAACTAGAACCCTGTGTATGCCAGGGAAAAGGACTCCTGTGTTGTAAACTCAGGGAACTCAGAAACATTCCCCCTTGTTCATTTTTTCCTTCCTTTAGAAGACCTCAGCCTTCTCAGTAAGACTCACTTAAATGTATTTATTAAAACATTATTTATAACATTTAATCATTTGTAGTTATTGAAAAAATATTAAAAATATTAAGGCAAATTTAAAATTCATAAAAAAAGAGAAAAGAAAAAACATAGCACTCATGTTAACTACACTGACAGCTACTGTTACATCTGATATATTTTCTTTCTGACTTCTTTCTATGCATTTGTTTATACAGGTGTAAATTTTATGCTTCACTTTTTCTTTGATAGCATATCATATATATTTTCCCATGAAGAAATCCAAATAACAGGAAATATTTAGTCAAAATGAAATGACAATCCTTTCCACTTCCTTTTACCTTCAGAATTCAAAAACAAAAGCTTACTTTTTGTAGATAAAAAGGAAGAAACAAGAAGGCAGCAGAGGTCTTTGGACCTTGAATTAATCAGTTTTGTGGTCGTAACGCACTGCTATATTTTGCTTGTGTGTAAAAAAGTGATTTTGACATGAACATATATTTCAAAAATTATTATAATGCTTTATTAGCAAAAGTGTAATTTCACCCACAAACATAGTTTTCTTTCAGGAAAGTTGTGTAGGAGTAAAAGCAACTCTATTTCACCACAAACAGATCATCACATTAGCAAAGGCACCATCATGGTAATTATGATGTGTTTTAAATAACTACACAATTGTTTCTATGAAAGCTGCATACTATTAAACCATAAAAAGTACAGCAGAGTATTAAAATCTCAAAAGTGAAACACTTGAAGCCTAATTCATAATGCTTCCCAGGAGCCACTGCCTTGGCACTGGGTTGTGACACTACTATAGACCTAAATGGGACCTCAATGATCGCCAAATATTAAGCATAGATTACTTATTTTAACAGATGAGAAATCTGAAGGCCTAGCAAGCAGAATTTGTCCTAACAAGCTGTTTTTCTTCATTCCTGCTCTAGCTACATTTCCACTCCTCAGTGACAGTGGCTGAGTCTCAGTGAGTTCACTGTGAGAGCAACTGTTCTGCAGAGGGGAGTAGGAATACAGAGCAAGCTGGGAAATACAGTCATGAAGAGCAGCTCAGACTTACTAACCTTACATTAAACAAAAAATATTCATCCCCCACTAATCTCCATTCTTTATAGCAGGAATGTCGAATAGTTTTTATTTCATCAGAAGTTTTGAACAATTAATATTGGCTGCTGGGAACACTATGTTAAGGAGGATTCTGAAAAAGTAGCATGAATGTTCTGCTAAACTGGTACAAATCAGAGGAGGGAATGATCTAAATATTTGCTATATTTGACTTAGATGCAATGTTAAGTAGATTAAAATAATCATTTTTAATATCGGCACATGTAATAGATCAATGTATTGTTCTCCTGTTGACCAGTGCCTTAGTCATCAACAAAAGTAACCATGGTGTATATACTGCAGTTATTTAGGTCACATTATGTACAATAAATGCCTCTTTATTAGGAAACCAATTAAAGTGTCGGTTTTAAGTACTCAGAGACATGAGTGAGATAAATTAATTTGCCTGATTTTTCTGAAGAAAAACACTGGGAGGAGAAACGGAGCTAATTGTTAACTATAGACTTAGGAAAGCATCTTGAAAGGTACTGATGGTGGGGAGGGATACATAGACTTACCAACTGGTCTTTAAGTGAGTCTTTCCTATATGTTCAATTTAACTTACATGGAGTGCACAGAGGTAAAAAAAGTAAGAAGGAGAACATAGCCAATGTAATTTGTCCGAGTCTCACAAGTCCCTAAAAACAGATTTAAATTATTTTCAGATTTCAATAACTGGTTAGGTAGTCATTTGGACATAATGTAAATATCATGGCAAGAAGAGAGGTTTGGGGTAACTGCTTGTGATTTGGATATTATAAATAGCACTTAGCTTGAAGGGGTTTAAAATATATAGCTTGGGTGTAGGTAATAGCCCTATATCATTTTTATATAAGATGGATGCAAAGTAATATTAGAGTCAACTATGTTTTCTGTGAGTTGGTTTCTATTTCTGATAATGTATTTTTTCTAGATTAGTCAAATTAATTACTTTAATTCCCTTTAGTTTACAACTCTCTTGATTTGTTTTTATTTTATATATAAAATATAAATATTTCCTCAAATCATAATAGTGAAAACATCATAAAACATCATTTTGAAAGAAATAAACAAAAGTCACTACGGTAGCTAAACAGACTGTTTCAATAAGCTTTCCTTAGTCCTAAGACCCATTTCTAATCATTATGTAACTACTCATCTAATGCCTTTTTGAATTTAAATTTTAAAGCATAGTTGTTGAGGAAGAATACATACAAACTGAATCTTTCCACAGTGGTATTTCTTTAATATATTCTATTTGATACAGATTCTAAAAACTACCTTCACTTTTTTTGGATACTATTTCATAATAGGTGTTAACCACTGCAGTATGCTGGTAATTTTAATGGTGTGCCTAATCTATTCCATATTTCCCAAAGATTCCTAAAATGCTTCCCATGTGAACATGAAGATTAATATAAAATTAGAGTTTTTTCTGTTCTATTTCCTCAAGATGAAATGAAAGCTCTGTACCTTGCAGCTGGCTCAGCCCTCTAGATAAATGATTCTTTCTTGCCTGCCAACCTCTACATACTCATTAAGCTTAGAATGTAGAGCCAATTTAGTCCATAAAAAGAAAAAAGGTAAGTGAAGAAAAAAGAGAAAAGTATACCATGTATAGGGTACAAAAATGCCCTCTTTGGCAGGCAAAGGAGTAAATGGAGCTCAGCTGCTACAACAAAAGGTATCATTCAAAATGAAATTACTGTATCTTAACCCTGGGTGCACTTTGATCAGGACTTTCACTCCATAAATTGAGAAGAGGAAAAGCAAGTACTGAGAAGCAGTTACTAATGCTAAGGCTAACCATGACATGCATTAGCATATAGCTTACTACATGGAATTATTTCTTTAAAAACTAATAAATGAGAGAAAATGAGGAAGCGGCATCAATTCCATAGAATATTTAGAGATTTTTGTTAGTTTTGTTAATAAAAACATGCCTCTGATAATCTGAGAAGAGAGAAAAACACACAAAAGTTGAAGCTCGTGTTTATTTTATTTAATGGTATAGTTTTCTTTTTCCACAAGTATATGTATGAGTACAAATGTGAGATGACCAGTGGCCCCCAGCAGGCCTTGCCAATTTTAAAAACCTTGATGCATAAGAAAACATCTAGAAGCACATTTTTCTTAGTAATATTATTATCTTCCAATCTGGTAGGATAGAACCTAAAGAGAGAGATAGAGACAGAGAGAGACAAAGGGAGAGACAGAGAGACTGTCATTTAAGATAAAAATTTTAAAAATTATATATGCAAAATAAGTCATTCTTCCCTTGGGTACTTGTAGCGTCACTGATTATGAAATATTAATCAAATGGCAATGATCTAATTTCATTTTAATTCTGAAGTTGACAACTGGGGAGAAAAGAGAGTGGTAAATTGTGTTGCTCATGTCCTCTTAACCCAGACACTTAAGCTACTTAATAGTAAACATTTGTTCTACAGGGTGTTAGAGACTCTAAGACTTTGTCTTCTGAAAGATGTTTGAGGCTGGATAAGCTATTGTTCTATAAAGAAGGTGCTGGGTGGATATAAGTAGAAAGTGATGATTAGCTGAATGATTAGCTTTTACTACAACCACTACCCAGTGTCCCCAAAGACAGGAAGAAATTAACCAAAATCCCCATATTAAGTGTACTTAGGCAACCAATGTTTGTTTGGGAGATTTCTTCCATGCCTAATAGAGGGCGCCTCTCTGTGAGGCATTTCAAAACCCATGATTTACCCTTGATGCCCCATACATATACACAAGGAGAATCAAGAGAGTGCACAAAGTAACACTTTGTCAATTTTACCTGGGTTAACAAAATATGAAGTGTGGGTTTTATGATTATACAATCTGTAAAACTAACAGGCAAATTACACCAGGCACAAAAAACAGGATGGAATAGAGGTTTGAGTGATTTATGAGTCAAATGGACACACTGATTGTATTCATTCACCACCTATTCTTTAGTGCTTACTGAAATTAAAATGATACGTTTAAGATCTATCTTAAAGTTCTACCTTCATATTTATTAGTATATATATTTTAGTGCAACTAGCTTCTATATGGCTCCCCATAGCATGCATTAACCATAGGCCCATTTCCACTGATGGACTTCTAGGTCATCTGTAGATTCTTACTACTATGAAACAAACACACAGTGCAAATATTTTTCCATATCAACCTGAAGTCCTTTTTGAAATTTTTTCTTGAATTGACCTCCTTTCTGTTCATAATGTAAGGAAACCCACCAGTACACAAGCTCAGTCCTTCCCCACTCAACTCTTATCCCCACAAGAGCAACTTGTTGGCTTCCCAGTCCTGAGGGAGGCCTAATAGGAAACAAAATAATTCAAATACCAGCTGAGGAAATCCACTCAAGCCAATGAGAAAAAATATAATTCTTTGTTCTTAACTACTCTGGCAAGATCCCACATTCTTAATGGTCCAACAAGAATCACTACACTTTAAGGAGGAAAACACATATAATGTAGGAGAAAGACTGGGCAAATAAGACAAAAAAGCTCTTTAATGCTTGATGAAACAAGAGATCTTTGAAAATTTTTAAAGCATTATGATAGGTAATCTCAGTGTAATTTTGAGAAGATGAAAAAGATGTTAAGAAAAAAGTCTCTTTAAAAGAATAAGAAACAGACCTTCTGAATTAGAAGTATTGTTGAAATAAATTCAGCAAGATTCTATGACACAATGTTAAAGAAATATTCAAGAATACAGGTCAAATGGATAAAGAAATAAAACAAATATACATTTAATGTATGTTAATATATTAATTATATATATGAGGAAAATAAAGACACATAGTACCATATCAACATTTTTGATTTTTAAGTAATAGAAGATGCAAAAACAGAAAATGAAAGGTTACACATTTTGCAATAAACAATAGAAGTTTTGTTTTAGAATGGATAAGTTATATAAATTATATATTGAAAAGGTTTACAGGATATAGAAAAGGATTATGGAAAGAAAAGTTACATCACCAGATATCTGAAGTAATACTTTTTTTTTTTTTTTATTTTACAAATTTAATCAGTTATACATATACATATGTTCCCATATCCCCTCCCTTTTGTGTCTCCCTCCCACCCTCCCTATCCCACCCCTCCAGGCGGTCACAAAGAACCGAGCTGATCTCCCTGTGCTATGTGGCTGCTTCCCACTAGCTATCTACCTTACGTTTGGTAGTGTATATATGTCCGTGCCGCTCTTTCACTTTGTCACAGCTTACCCTTCCCCCTCCCCATATCCTCAAGTCCATGCTCTAGTAGGTCTGTGTCTTTATTCCTGTCTTACCCCTATGTTCTTGATGACATTTTTTTCTTAAATTCCATATATATGTGTCAGCATACAGTATTTGTCTTTCTCTTTCTGACTTACTTCACTCTGTATGACAGACTCTAGGTCCATCCACCTCATTACAAATAGCTCAATTTCATTTCTTTTTATGGCTGAGTAATATTCCATTGTATATATGTGCCACATCTTCTTTATCCATTCATCCGACGATGGACACTTAGGTTGTTTCCATCTCCGGGCTATTGTAAATAGGGCTGCTATGAACATTTTGGTACATGTCTCTTTTTGAATTATGGTTTTCTCAGGGTATATGCCCAGTAGTGGGATTGCTGGGTCATATGGTAGTTCTATTTGTAGTTTTTTAAGGAACCTCCATACCGTTCTCCATAGTGGCTGTACCAATTCACATTCCCACCAGCAGTGCAAGAGTGTTCCCTTTTTTCCACACCCTCTCCAGCATTTATTGTTTCTAGATTTTTTGATGATGGCCATTCTGACTGGTGTGAGATGATATCTCATTGTAGTTTTGATTTGCATTTCTCTAATGAGTAAAGATGTTGAGCATCCTTTCATGTGTTTGTTGGCTGTCTGTATATCTTCTGTGGAGAAATGTCTATTTAGGTCTTCTGCCCATTTTTGGATTGGGTTGTTTGTTTTTTTGCTATTGAGCTGCATGAGCTGCTTATAAATTTTGGAGATTAATCCTTTGTCAGTTGCTTCATTTGCAAATATTTTCTCCCATTCTGAGGGTTGTCTTTTCGTCTTGTTTATGGTTTCCTTTGCTGTGCAAAAGCTTTGAAGTTTCATTAGGTCCCATGTGTTTATTTTTGTCTTTATTTCCATTTCTCTAGGAGGTGGGTCAAAAAGGATCTTGCTGTGATTTATGTCATAGAGTGTTCTGCCTATGTTTTCCTCTAGGAGTTTGATAGTGTCTGGCCTTACATTTAGGTCTTTAATCCATTTTGAGCTAATTTTTGTGTATGGTGTTAGGGAGTGATCTAATCTCATACTTTTACATGTCCCTGTCCAGTTTTCCCAGCACCACTTATTGAAGAGACTGTCCTTTCTCCACTGTACATTCCTGCCTCCTTTATCAAAGATAAGGTGACCATATGTGCGTGGGTTTATCTCTGGGCTTTCTATCCTGTTCCATTGATCTATCTTTCTGTTTTTGTGCCAGTACCATACTGTCTTGATTACTGTAGCTTTGTAGTATAGTCTGAAGTCAGGGAGCCTGATTCCTCCAGCTCCGTTTTTCGTTCTCAAGATTGCTTTGGCTATTCGGGGTCTTTTGTGTTTCCATACAAATTGTGAAATTTTTTGTTCTAGTTCTGTGAAAAATGCCATTGGTAGTTTGATAGGTATTGCATTGAATCTGTAGATTGCTTTAGGTAGTAGAGTCATTTTCACAATGTTGATTCTTCCAATCCAAGAACATGGTACATCTCTCCAACTATTTGTATCATATTTAATTTCTTTCATCAGTGTCTTATAATTTTCTGCATACAGGTCTTTTGTCTCCTTAGGTAGGTTTATTCCTAGATATTTTATTCTTTTTGTTGCAATGGTAAATGGGAGTGTTTCCTTGATTTCATTTTCAGATTTTTAATCATTAGTATATAGGAATGCCAGAGATTTCTGTGCATTAATTTTGTATCCTGCAACTTTACCAAATTCATTGATTAGCTCTAGTAGTTTTCTGGTAGCATCTTTAGGATTCTCTATGTATAGTATCATGTCATCTGCAAACAGTGACAGCTTTACTTCTTCTTTTCCCATTTGGATTCCTTTTATTTCCTTTTCTTCTCTGATTGCTGTGGCTAAAACTTCCAAAACTATGTTGAATAAGAGTGGTGAGAGTGGGCAACCTTGTCTTGTTCCTGATCTTAGTGGAAATGGTTTCAGTTTTTCACCATTGAGGACGATGCTGGCTGTGGGTTTGTCATATATGGCCTTTATTATGTTGAGGAAAGTTCCCTCTATGCCTACTTTCTGCAGGGTTTTTATCATAAATGGGTGTTGAATTTTGTCGAAAGCTTTCTCTGCATCTATTGAGATGATCATATGGTTTTTCTCCTTCAGTTTGTTAATATGGTGTATCACATTGATTGATTTGCGTATATTGAAGAATCCTTGCATTCCTGGAATAAACCCCACTTGATCATGGTGTATGATCCTTTTAATGTGCTGTTGGATTCTGTTTGCTAGTATTTTGTTGAGGATTTTTGCATCTATGTTCATCAGTGATATTGGCCTGTAGTTTTCTTTCTGTGTGACATCCTTGTCTGGTTTTGGTATCAAGGTGATGGTGGCCTCGTAGAATGAGTTTGGGAGTGTTCCTCCCTCTGCTATATTTTGGAAGAGTTTGAGAAGGATTGGTGTTAGCTCTTCTCTAAATGCTTGATAGAATTCGCCTGTGAAGCCATCTGGTCCTGGGCTTTTGTTTGTTGGAAGATTTTTAATCACAGTTTCAATTTCAGTGCTTGTGATTGGTCTGTTCATATTTTCTATTTCTTCCTGATTCAGTCTTGGCAGGTTGTGCATTTCTAAGAATTTGTCCATTTCTTCCAGGTTGTCCATTTTATTGGCATAGAGTTGCTTATAGTAATCTCTCATGATCTTTTGTATTTCTGCAGTGTCAGTTGTTACTTCTCCTTTTTCATTTCTAATTCTATTGATTTGAGTCTTCTCCCTTTTTTTCTTGATGAGTCTGGCTAATGGTTTATCAATTTTGTTTATCTTCTCAAAGAACCAGCTTTTAGTTTTATCGATCTTTGCTATCGTTTCCTTCATTTCTTTTTCATTTATTTCTGATCTGATTTTTATGATTTCTTTCCTTCTGCTAACTTTGGGATGTTTTTGTTCTTCTTTCTCTAATTGCTTTAGGTGCAAGGTTAGGTTGTTTATTCGAGATATTTCCTGTTTCTTAAGGTGGGATTGTATTGCCATAAACTTCCCTCTTAGAACTGCTTTTGCTGCATCCCATAGGTTTTGGGTCGTCGTGTCTCCATTGTCATTTGTTTTTAGGTATTTTTTAATTTCCTCTTTGATTTCTTCAGTGATCACTTCGTTATTAAGTAGTGTGTTGTTTAGCCTCCATGTGTTTGTATGTTTTACAGCTCTTTTCCTGTAATTGATATCTAGTCTCATAGCATTGTGGTCGGAAAAGATACTTGATACAATTTCAATTTTCTTAAATTTACCAAGGCTTGATTTGTGACCCAAGATATGATCTATCCTGGAGAATGTTCCATGAGCACTTGAGAAAAATGTGTATTCTGTTGTTTTTGGATGGAATGTCCTATAAATATCAATTAAGTCCATCTTGTTTAATGTATCATTTAAAGCTTGTGTTTCCTTATTTATTTTCATTTTGGATGACCTGTCCATTGGTGAAAGTGGGGTGTTAAAGTCCCCTACTATGATTGTGTTACTGTCGATTTCTCCTTTTATGGCTGTTAATATTTCCCTTATGTACTGAGGTGCTCCTATGTTTGGTGCATAAATATTTACAATTGTTATATCTTCTTCTTGGATCGATCCCTTGATCATTATGTAGTGTCCTTCTTTGTCTCTTCTAGTAGTCTTTATTTTAATGTCTATTTTGTCTGATATGAGAATTGCTACTCCAGCTTTCTTTTGGTTTCCATTTGCATGGAATATCTTTTTCCATCCCCTTACTTTCAGTCTGTATGTGTCTCTAGGTCTGAAGTGGGTCTCTTGTAGACAGCATATATATGGGTCTTGTTTTTGTATCCATTCAGCCAGTCTGTGTCTTTTGGTGGGAGCATTTAGTCCATTTACATTTAAGGTAATTATTGATATGTATGTTCCTATTCCCATTTTCTTAATTGTTTTGGGTTCGTTATTGTAGTTCTTTTCCTTCTGTTGTGTTTCTTGCCTAGAGAAGTTCCTTTAGCATTTGTTGTAAAGCTGGTTTGGTGGTGCTGAACTCTCTCAGCTTTTGCTTGTCTGTAAAGGTTTTAATTTCTCCATCAAATCTGAATGAGATCCTTGCTGGGTAGAGTAATCTTGGTTGCAGGTTTTTCTCCTTCATCACTTTAAGTATGTCCTGCCACTCCCTTCTGGCTTGTAGAGTTTCTGCTGAGAGATCAGCTGTTATCCTGATGGGGATTCCCCTGTGTGCCATTTGTTGTTCCTGCCCCGCCGCTCCCAACATGGTCCCCCTGTGTTCAATCCTCGACAGTCCGATCAACATGTGTCCTGGTGCACTTCCCCCTGGATCCACTCTGCATGGGACTCTCTGCGCCTCCCGGACCCGACCAACCATTTCCTTTCCCACACTAGGGAAGTCCTCAACCACAATCTCCTCAAACACTCTCCCAGTCCCCCTCCCCCCCTCCTCTTCCTCTGGAACCCCCACAATTCGAATGTTGGTGCGTCCAATGCCGTCCCAGAGGTCTCCGAGACCATCCTCCGCTCTCCCCATTCCTCCCTCTCCACTTTGCTGTGCAGCAGTCACCTCCACCATTCCATCCTCCACCCCACCCATCCGCTCCTCCGCCCCAGCCACTCTGCCACCGATCCCATCCAGAGCACCCTCCATTCCACCCATTGTGTTTTCAATCGATGCCCGATCCGTCCCCAGCTCCTCCAGGTCCCTGCCAACCGCCCCCCGCACCCCGTCCACTCCACCTCCAAGATCCTGGATCATCTTTACCATCATTACCCCGAACTCCCCTTCAGATAGACTGCCCACCACCTCCCCATCTGCCAGGCCCGGTGGGTCTTCATCCCGCTCCCTCTCCCGCTGTGCGCCTCTCCGTCCCCTCACCCCGCTCATGCCACTGTGTCTGGGGTCTCCCCCCCGCAGGCTGCAGGCTCGTAGCTCCCGCTGCCCTCGGCGCCTGTCCCCAGTGGCCAAGGCTGGCCCAGTGGGCCGCGTAGGCTTCCCGGTGGAGGGGACCACCGCCTGTGCTCTGGTGGATGAGGCCGGATCCCGCCCCTCCGGTGGGCAGGTCCACGTCTGGCGGTGTGCCCTGGGGTGCCTGCGGACCCTCCATGATTTGAGGCAGCCTCCCTGCCAATGGGCGGCGCCATGCTCCTGTCTTGCTAGCTGCCTGGCACAGGGCGTCCAGCACTGCAGCCCGCCGGCCGCCGAGCGAAGCTGGGCGCCAGCGCCGAGATGGAGATCCCCGGAAGACCCTCGCCGCCTGACATCACGTGGAGCTGGGAGGTCCCCCGCGGACCAGCGTCCTGAAGTTGGCTCTCCCACCTCAGAGGCACAGCACCGACTCCTGGCTCCTCAACCCGGGATGACCTGCCGTCCACCCATGCACTCCACAGATGCAGGGCACACGAAGCTAACCGTGGAGCTCCAATCCGCCGCCTCCGAGGCCGCCGGGAGAGGCCTCCCCCTCTCCTCCGTGCCCCCACAGCTCCCGGGTCTCAGCCCTGGACCCGGCCCCGCCTCTGCGTGCAGGTCGCCGGAGGGCGCCTGCTCTTCGCTCAGACAGGACAGGGCTAAAGGAGCAGCCTCTTCGGGGACTCCGGCCCACCCAGGCCGGGCGGGAGGGAGGGGCACGGAGCGCGGGGCGAGCCCGCAGCGGCAGAGGTCGGCGCGACGCCGCACCAGCCCGAGGCGCGCCGTGCGCTCCCCCAGGGAAGCCGCCCCCGGATCCCGGGACCCCGGCAGTGGCAGGCTGCACAGGCTCCCGGAAGGGCGGCGTGGACAGTGACCCGCGCTCGCACACAGGCCTCTTGGCGGCGGCAGCAGCAGCCCCAGCGTCCCACGCCCGTCTCTGGGCTCCGCGCTTTCAGCCGCGACTCACGCCCGTCTCTGGAGCTCCTTTACGCGGCGCTCTTAATCCCCTCTCCTCGCGCACCAGGAAACCAAGAGGGAAGAAAAAGTCTCCTGCCTCCTCGGCAGCCCCAGAGCTCCCCCGGACTCCCCCCCGGCCAGCCGTGGCACACCAGCCCCCCTCAGGCCGAGCTCTCGCCGCCAGCCCCAGTCCTCCCCCCGCGCCCCGACCGAAGCCCGAGCCCCAGCTCCAGCGCTGCCCGCCCCGGCGGGGGAGCAGACAAGCCTCTCGGGCTGGTGAGCGCCGCCCGGCACCGCCCCCCTGCGCGGGAATCTCTCCGCTCCACCCCACCCCGGTATGTGGGGAGTTTCTTGCCTTTTGGGAGGTCTGGGGTCTTCTGCCAGCGTTCAGTAGGTGTTCTGTAGGAGTTGTTCCACGTGTAGCTGTATTTCTGGTGTATCTCAGCTGCCCATCCGGGCGCAGCCGGCCGTCGACCTAGTTTCCCCCCAAAAGTCTCCAGTGTGTTATTCCCGATGTGGGGGGTTGTTACGGGGTGGTCGCCGGGGGTTCGGGAGCGGGGGCCGCGCCTTCAACGGAGCTGCAATCCTAACCCGCCATCTGGTGGCATTTCCCACACGCCAATGGCGCCGCTGCAGACTTGGGTCCGGACCGCCCTCTGCTGGCCGCCGTGCTTACTGCCTCGCTGACGGGACGGACCTGCCCGGAAAGGGGAGGGAGCTGATGCGCGAGCTGGCGGCCGCCTGAAGTAATACTTTAAACACTCAAAATCAAAAGGAATATTTCACAGGTATTTAAAAGATTGAAGGACTTTTACTACGAAGAGTTTAGTTTTCTTCTGGACATCAGGAAATAAGGCACATATCAATGTGATAAAATTTCAGCAATGCCGGGCTTCCCTGGTGGCGCAGTGGTTGACAGTCCACCTGCCGATGCAGGGGACACGGGTTCGTGCCCCGGTCCGGGAAGATCCCACATGCCGCAGAATGGCTGGGCCCATGAGCCATGGCCGCTGAGCCTGCGCGTCCGGAGCCTGTGCTCCGCAACGGGAGAAGCCGCAACAGTGAGAGGCCCGCGTACCGCAAAAAAACCCAAACAAACAAACAAACAAAAAATTCAGCAATGCAGACTTGGTTTCCCTTGTTTCTCACTGTACACAGAAAGAAGAGAAAAGTAAAGAAGCTCACGTCTGATTGCCTGCTGAATTTGATAAGATGGTTAAAGGAGATACAGATATAGAAATGGCTAAAGGAAATAAGTGAATGCCTTTAAGACCCAATCCATTGGGTCTTAAAAATGATGCCTTTAAGACCCAATCCATTTAAGAACTGTATGTCTTTATATTAATACTTGACACCATGTTAGTTATTAGTATGTAAGCAGTTAAAACAGTACATAGTTTCTGAAAAATGGCATATTATGGAAAGTTTAAGGAAGGACTGAAAGAAGACATTTGATATTTTGATCAATATTTGCCAATTACTATATATAACAAATAATAATTATCAATGTGATAAGAGATTTCAATTTTTATATGCATACGAATTCTAGATACAATTTAATGAATATAGTCTGATTTTGGAGAACACATAAGCAACTCTTTTTTTATGCTTTCTTTTTCTATCCTTTTATAGCATTCTATTTCAAGATGAAGAAGAAAACAAAATCTATGATTTTTTTCAGCAGACTTATTTTTTCATACTCCAGATTGCTTAATATGTTCCAAAAAAATGGTTTCAGTAAAAAGCATAACAGATATGATTTCACCATAAGAAAATATGCATTTAAATAAGATGAGATACATTAGATGAACATATTAAACCAATGAAAAGAAAACCATCTCTCTATATAATAAACAAACCATATGAATAACACTGAAGTCAAAAAGAAAGTATCTTACCTCACCTGTTGCCTAGCGCTGCCTAACTCAATTGCTCAAAATTAAAACTGAAGGAATAACAACAGAAAGATAAAAACTGGATTTTCCCCTTCCTCCACCAAATTAATGTCATAAATATCACTTCATTAGAGAGGAATGTATGGTTTCTCAAAGAAGCCTTAAGCAACTACATTTGGTCCACGAATATCTCCCATCAGTCTTACAAGTAACCCCAAAGGACTGTTTTATGAACAAAAATTCTTATCCATTATTAAAGTTCCAACTTTTAAAGGAAAAACAACAGATCATTGTCACTTATTTTCTTTTAGATTATAGGAAAAAAGTAAAGGAAGTTTGATACTGGTATTCTATAGATAGCTTTCTCTGTTTAGACTGTTTGAGTAGACATTTTTAGTATTCTTTGTTTTACTATGACAAACACTGTAGCTAAACTTGTTCAATTCTAGTCACCTCGATGGTCAGATAAAGATGAGACAAGATCAGAAAGTTTCTAGAGATGTAGCAGAATTGCTTTCTACTCTCAGCTAATTCAATCCATCTGGGGTAAAAATATATCAATGAGAATTTACACAGCCGATGAGTTTCCTGTTTTATAAGTTATGCCAAAGCAATGCTCAGCATGCTGGTCTTCCATGTGAAGAGGAGTCACCTTATCTGCCCACAGCAAATATAATCTTACAGACTGTCTTTCAAGTAAACCAAACTAAGCAGATAAGGAGCCTGGTGTTTCTTTTGGATTCTAAGTCTCATTTCATTTGTTTGGAGCTCAGGGAATCTGAGGAAGTCCTTGTTTTCATGAATAGCTAGAGATAATGTATTTATGCTCTATCTTTCTTACATGAACCATCTTTGAAGCAACGTTGATTTAAACATCAGTTTTTTTTCTTTTACTTTTCATCAGCCATTTAAATATTATCAATCTTGTGTGGTTTTGCCAATCCCTTGCAGAGTTTGGTCACAATTTTGTTTTTTGCTGAAATTGTTCTTTATATCATCAGGAATAATAAACATGAATAAATCATGTGCCATTTTTTGAAGATAAGAAATTACATCTGCCTGTAAGAGTTTGTGATTTAGTTGCAGAGAAGGGACAGACACGCAATGGAAAACATTATAAGGTAGCAAATTCTACAGGGAATATGAATGGTTGGGGCCAAAAATGGCCTATGAAGTCTGAGTAAATTATCCCCAACGACTGAAGCATTCAGGGAGGCTTCCTCTAAGAGATAATACCAGCACAGGAAGCAGTGCTTTAAAAAAATTTCTAAGAGGAAGATTTTTATGGTGTGCTGATGAGACCACCTATATCAGAGGGTTTGTGAAGAATAACAGCGAATGAGACCTCAGTGTTAAATACGGCTGACTTCTAAAGAGTCTTGGAAAACTTTGGGAGAAAAAGCCAAGAAATATAAACATATTATCATATATATTTCAGAATACTTCCTTTGCCCTACTTGATTAAGCATCAAATGATATATTTTACTGAAGGAATAGGAAAGCATTTTATGTCTATGTTTGATATTTTTATGCTGATTGAATAATCTCTTAATTTTATAATAAAATTTTCTGAGTGATATTTTGATATTTAATTTTATATAAAATAATTTCATTCTACTGGTAACATTTATTCACATTCATTATTATTATTATTATAAGACATAAAGTCTTTCTAATTTGTTCTGAGATTAAAGGAAATATTCATTTTTGTTTTTTAAATTTTTTCTTGTTTTGTTTTACTTTTCAGTTTAAAATAGAACATACTTACATATTTTAATGTCATTTTGTAAAACTTGGAAAAAGTCTAAATTGTTCCGCTTAATTTTAAATACAATCATGAGAAATTATTTTTAGAGTATTAAATATTTCAAAACTTAAACATATCAACAAGTTCGGAATGTATGAGAGGCTTAAAATTAAAGGGCACTAGGCAAATATGTCTAGTTTTTTTATTTTACACTTTTTTTTTTTTTTTTTGCGGTACACGGGCCTCTCACTGTTGTGGCCTCTCACGTTGCGGAGCACAGGCACCGGACGCACAGGCTCAGCGGCCATGGCTCACGGGCCTAGCCGCTCCGCGGCATGTGGGATCTTCCCAGACCGGGGCACGAACCCGTGTCCCCTGCATCGGCAGGCGGACTCTCAACCACTGCACCACCAGGGAAGCCCTATTTTACACTTTTTAAGTAATATTCTTTCTAACTAATTTGTCTTAAGATCTACTTATTAAAGATATAAACTCTTTTAACAGTTTAACTGCTGCCTTGGTGGAGGTTTGGTATGCAGAAGTTGCAAAAAGAGAACAATAATGACAAAAACAAGCAAATAAAAACACCAGTAATGACAAAGAACAGTTACCAGAAAATTTGGAACACAGAAGACTACAAAAGTTGCCTGGGAAAGCAAAATATCTAAAAAGACATTTGTAAATTAATTTTGACTTTGAAAGACTCTGTCAGTTATGGTGTATCGATAAGTGGGCAAACTGACATACAGCTCTGGGTTAAATATTGAAAGTTAATTTATTAATAATGATGAAAATCTTATAATAATAATAATGGTGTTGGAGGTCATAAAGGCTCATCTCTGTGAAATATTTTCCATTCTTATGGCATTTTTGGAAACAGTATCTTACTGACTTGTGGAAGGAAAGATTTTAAATGTCCCATCTAGACTAGAAAGGAAAATCAGATAGAGCGGCGGGAGGAGGGAGCTAACAAGTATTGAGTACCAAGGATGTGCCATGCTCATTATATTCATAGTTTAATTCATTCAACAACAGTATAAAGTCATTGAGGCAACTTCAGGTCAGGGCATTTGCCCAAGTTAACACATCTGAGTAAGAGACAAAGTAAGGAATCAAACTCATCTGCTTGACCTTAATATCCATACTGATTCTACTCTAATTAAATACTTCCATGCAGAAGCAAAAATCTCTCAGATGTTACTCTGGCTTCTGGACAGAGTGAGTCCTGAAAATGATTTTATATAGCAATACTGATGATAAATTTATTCTGTAAAACTGTACCACAGACTGAGGCAAAGGCTGCAATTTCCATAGCCAATACCCATTTTTTTCCTTTTCACCCACAAATGTAATCCTGATTTCATCAGGTGTAATAAGCCTGTATTTTCCACTTTCCCTTGTAGATTGGAGTACCCATGTAACACAGCTCTCATCAATGGGATATACATGAAAGCTGTCAACCACTAACAAGAATGAAATAGTGCCATTTGCAGCAACACGGATGGACCTAGAGACTATCATAGTAAGTGAAGTTAGTCAGACAAAGACAAATATCATATGATATTGCTTATATGAGGAATCTTTAAAAAAATGATACAAATGAACTTATTTACAAAACAGAAACAGACTCACAGACTTAGAGAATGAATTTATGGTTACCAGGGAGAAGGGTGGGGGGGATAGATTGAGAGTTTGGGATTGACATGTGCACACTGCTATATTTAAAATAAAATGTCTTTCCATGAAAAAAAAAAAGTTGTTGACTATACCTCTGACAAGCTCTTTAAATTATACGAGTGAAGGGATGGAGGATGGCCGACTCCAAAGTTGCATGACATTTTCCCCTTGCCCTTCTTGCTGTCAGGAAAATTGATGCAATGCCCAGAAATAAGAAACCATCTTGGAACTACAAGTCGACTGTCACAAGTAAGGAATAAGTGATTAAAACATCAAAGATCCTAGATCTCTGACAACATGGTGGAGTCAACACATACTCAGACTACCTTTAGCCAAATTTCTCATATAGCAAGGACAAAAAAAGATAATACATTAATTACTCAAGCCAAAATTGTTTTCAGAGTTTACAATTTATAGACTAAAATAAAACCCTTAATTATATGCCAAAGTACAAGAAAAGCTATCTCTTAATCATTGTGTTTATGTGGCAAAAAACATCCAGACAAAAGTTTAAAAAAAAAAAGGTGATTCAAACAATTCTGTTTTTTCAATACCTGGAATTTTTATGTTATAAAGATACACACATAAAATTAATTCTCTATCATGTAATTAATACTGGCTTCAGATTTCCACTAACCATCTTAAAGAAAAAAAGCCATTTTTAGGAAATATAGTTAAGTTAGTTACAATGATGAAAATACTACAGGGATAAAAGTATTGGGGTCCTGAATGACCTAATTTATTCCATGAACCTACAATATCTATGAATTAGATACAACTGGTCACAGGCACTGTGAAAGTAAAATGCCATGGTACCTCAACCTTCTGCAATTAATTGTTATGGTGAATGAGAGTAAACATTCTATATAATTCCATGGAAACATTACTATATAAATAAGAATATCAATGTGTCATAGCAAAATTATATAAAGGTACCATTAATTTAGAATAATGTTTTTACAGCATTGACAGCATTTCTCATTTATATCTTTAATTACCAGTTACTATTTTACAGGTATAGATATATTTTGGTCAATTCTTTTCATAAATATATTAGCTATATTTTTATATTGCATGAAATACAATTTAAATGACTATAACATAAATAAACTTAAAGCATACTTTTAAAATAAACAAAACATAATTTGCCTAATAAATTGAAGTTTGAATATGAAATTAAAGGTACAAGGATTATGTCCATTCAATTTTTACTGAAATACATGACAATATGTAGGATGTGATGTTATCGTGGTAAACTATTTTATTTTTAGTTTTTAAAATATAGAAATTTTAAAATATTTTCTTGATGACTCAATTACTTAAAATAATTTTAATTAGTGTCCCTTGGGAATTTAATTCTATAAAATTTCCGAAACACAGTCAGAAAAACCATAGCTTGGAATTAATACTTCCACCAACAGATGCCACTTAACAGAAGGAACATATTAACAATCTGTCATTCATTTTATTTTATTTTTTTTTATTTTTTGCTTTATAACAAATTTAATCAGTTATACATATACATATGTTCCCATATCCCCTCCCTGTCATTCATTTTAAAAAGAAGATATTGAATATATAGTTACTTTGTGTTTGTTCAGAAAACTTACATACAGTTTTTAACTTGATATTAATCAGAAAAGTTTGAAAGGACTAATTCATTACCAAGGTCAGACTATCATCCTTTTCTAAGGGTTATATCTAAACACTTAAGGAACACTTGGGGAGAGAAAGGAGATGGCATGCCACTGAGTAGAGGAAAGAACTGAAAGAGAGACTCATACTCTAAATAAATATATAGAGTCAGGCACACTATCCTTATCTGGACATAGATAAACAGAATACTGTTCAATGTACTCATCTTTACAAAACATAGCTAAAGTAGCCTAACATGTTTTTTCTTCTGATTTTAAATTCATTTCCTTGGTGAGGAACCATGTAGTTAGCTGGATGCCACTGTTTATTTATTTTAAATACTTTCATTTCTTCTCTTATTTATTATTCTTACTTTAAGTACACCCAGATGATTAAATTTAACATTGTACTTCAACAAAGTAGAATATTTTCTGTAGTATTAAATATATTTTCAAATCACATATAATAAACACATAGGATTGACATGTTCTTTTAAAATTTATTTATATAATACTTATCTAAATGGGGCTCAAAATGTTGAATGTGTGTGTGTGTATATTTTGCATTTGCTCAAAATTTCAAAATCTCAAGTTTACAAAAATATAAGGACTACACTATTTCAAAAACTTGACATAATATTTATTTATATTTTTATTTTCTTAAAATAACCTTTAATCCACATTGCAACTCTAGTGAATATGTTAATGATTATAAAACATAGTAATATTTAGCACAGTTGGATAAATTTGACATGCTGTTCTCAGAAATGTATTTTAACAATATTAATATTGATATAATATAAAACATGGAAGGTGGCTCATGAAATATTTACTAAGATTTAACTTTAGGAAGATGGTTAGTAATGGTAAATAATAGCGATTTGAACTAGAAAAGTTAAAAAAAAAGAAACCTTTTAAGTGATATTTTAGATACCATTTTTTTCTTAACTGATTAGGGCCAGGGGATTGGAGGGGGATCAAACAACACTGCAATGTTTCAACAAATGCAATTATATTACTTGACATAAATACCTTAAATCCTTCTAGAAAAGTAAAAATGTCTCCCTATGAATTTCCATTAGCATTCTCTCTTCTATTACTTTTAGCCAGCCATTTGGTTAGGGCTGAGAATTTCAGTATTCCAGGAGGAATACTGGTTTTCTTTCAGCACTGATGTTTATTATGTTCTTTCTGGAAGACAATTCCATAACTTGGATGTATCATATTAATTTGTTTTGTAGGAGTTGATCAATTAACTTGAGAAAACTCTGTGTAGTGTTGATTCAATCACATAACAAGCATAATTTAATATAAATGGTGCATAAGACATTGATTTTGCCCAACTGCTCTGTAGAATTAGTGTCACTAAAGAAGGCAGCCAAGCTGAACTAACAATATTAAGCATTTGTGCAATTTATCTCTTGCTATAATGAACAGTAAATGATATAATGACCAACAAGATTAATGATAAAACAAACACGGTAGTTAGATTCATGCTGTAGAAGACCAATTCACAATGTTACTTGGTAATCAATAATTTGAAGATGAATTTAACCAATAAGAGTGTAAAATCAAGCAACAGGGGAAATGGAAAACTTTCCTGGAACATGTTCTTTGCCAAAGGCTTTTAAAAATATATTCAGGGGTGGAGTCAGGATGGCGGTGTGGGAAGACATGGAGTTCACATCTCCCCACAACTAGGGCACCTGCTGGATGCTGGTGGGGGACCTTGGCACCCAAGGACACAGGAGGAACCCCCAAGCAAACCAGTAGGATGTGGGGGAATGGGGGGGAGAGGAGAAGTGGAAGCTGGAGAGGACCAGCACCACTGAGGGGTGGGTGAGAGGGGGGAGGGGTTTCCTGCCTGGAGGGACCCTCTGGGACTCAGATTGGAAGGAGCATGCCCAGCATTTCCCCTGCCCAATCAACCGGGGAAGTCTGCCCAGCTCTCCAGCCAGGTCCTATGAACTCAGAGGACCCCTCCAGGCTGCACTGATCCTGGGAGCACAGGAGGGAGGCCAGGGGAGAACAGAAGAGGCAGGTGGGAGGGACCCCCCAGGACCAGAGGAGCAGGAGAAGGAGCAGAGGACATTGGTCTGAGATCCCAGGTGTGGTCCCCCACCCTCTGAGTCCAGAGGCAGGAGGCACGCCTGGGCCACTCCTGTTCCATTGAGATTAAGCCTCACCCCCCACAGACCCCAGAGCCTTTTCCAGCCCTATGGGTCTTAAGCATAGGCCCCGCCCTCCACCAAGGCTTTTTTCTACCTTTTCTTTCTCCTCCTCTTTTTTACTACTGTGGTTCTGTTTTACCTTCCAGTTGTTTCATCTATATTTTTATTTTTATATTCTTTCTAACATATCGGTTAGTTTCCTACTCTAATTATATTTTTAAATTTGTTATTGTTCTCTTTTTTTTTTTTTTTTTGCCACCCCATGTAACTTGCAGGATCTTGGTTCACAAGCCGGGGGTTGGGCCAAAGCTCCTGAAGTTGAAGCTCTGAGTCCGAACCACTGGACTAACAGAGAACCTCAGATCCTAGGGAATATTCATAGGACTGAGTCTCCCGGATGTCCTCATCTTGGCATCAAGACCCAGTTCTACCCAACAGCCTACAAAACCCAGTGATGGAAGCCTGAGACCAAACAATCAGTAAGACAGGAATACAATCCCAGTCATCAAAAAAAAAAAAGAAAAAGAAAAAAATGAGACTGCAAAAAAATATGTCACAGATGAAGGAGCAAGGTAAAAACTTACAAAACCAAATAAATGAAGAGTAAATAGGCAACCTACCTGAAAAAGAATTCAAAGTAATGAGAGTAAAGATGATCCAGAATCTCAGAAATAGAATGGAGGCACGGACTGAGAAAATACAAGAAATATTTAACAAAGATCTAGAAGAAATAAAGAACAAACAAACAGAGATGAACAACATCATAACTGCAATGAAAAATACATTAGAAGAAATCAATAACAGAATAACTGAGGCAGAAGAACAAATAAGTGAGCTAGAAGTAAAATGGTGGAAATAACTGCCAAGGCGCAGAATAAAGAAAAAAGAATAAAAAGAATTGAAGACAATCTCAGAGACCTCTGGGACAACACTAAACGTACCAACATTCGAGTTATAGGGGTCCCAGAAGAAGAAGAGAAAAAGAAAGAGTCTGAAAAAATATGAGAAGAGATTTTAGCAGAAAAATTCCCTAACACGGGAAAGGAAATAGTCACCCAAGTCCAGGAAGTGCAGAGAGTCCCATACAGGATAAATCCTAGGAGAAACACACCAAGACACATATTACTCAAACTAACAAAAATTAAATTCATAGAAAAACTATTAAAAGCAGCAAAGGAAAAACAAAAAATAACATACAAAGGAATCCCCATAATGTTATCAGCTGATTTTTCAGTGGAAACTCTGTAGGCCACAAGGGAGTGGCAGGATATACTTAAAGTGATGAAAGAGAAAAACTTACAAGCAAGATTACTCTACCCAGCAAAGATCTCATCCAGATTCCATGGAGAAATCAAAAGCTTTTCAGACAAGCAAAAGCTAAGAGAATTCAGCACCACCAAACCAGCTCTACAACAAATGCTAAAGGAACTTCTCTACACAGGAAACACAAGAAAAGGAAAGGACATAGAATAACAAACCCAAAACAATTAAGAAAATAGTAATAGGAACATACATATTGATAATAACCTTGAATGTAAATGGATTAAATGCTCCACCCAAAAGACACAAACTGGCTGAATAGATACAAAAACAAGACCCATATATATGCTGTCTACAAGAGACCCACTTCAGACCTAGGGACACATACAAACTGAAGGTGAAGGGATGGAAAAAAATATTCCATGCAAATGGAAATCAAAAGAAAGCTGGATAGCAATATTTGTATCAGTTAAAATAGATTTTAAAAGAAAGCTGGATAGCAATATTTGTATCAGTTAAAATAGATTTTAAAATAAAGACTGTGGGTTTCCCTGGTGGCGCAGTGGTTGAGAGTCCGCCTGCTGATGCAGGGGACATGGGTTCGTGCCCTGGTCCAGGAAGATCCCACATGCCGCACAGTGGCTAGGCCCGTGAGCCATGGCCGCTGAGCCTGCGCGTCCGGAGCCTGTGCTCCGCAACGGGAGAGGCCACAACAGTGAGAGGCCCACGTACCGCAAAAAAATAAAAAATAAAATAAAGACTGTTACATGGGATAAGGAAGGGCACTATATAATGATCAAGGGATCAATCCAAGAAGAAGATATAACAGTTATAAATGTTTATGCACCCAACATAAGAGCACCTCAATACATAAGGCAAATGCTAACAACCATGAAAGGGGAAATCGACAGTAACGTAATAATAAAGGGGCACTTTAACACCCCACTTACACCAATGGACAGATCACTCAAACAAAATAAATAAGGAAACACAAGCTTTAAATGACACAATAGACCAGATAGATTTAATTGATATTTATAGAACATTCCACCAAAAAGTGGCAGAATACACTTTCTTCTAAAGTGCACATGGAACATTCTCCAGGATAGATCACATCCTGGCTCACAAATCAAGTCTTGCAAAATTTAAGGAAATTGAAATAGTATCAGGCATCATTTCTGACAACAATGCTGTGAGATTGGAAATCAATTACAGGAAAAAGACTGTAAAAAACACAAAGACATGGAGGCTAAACAGTGTGCTACTAAATAACTAAGAGATCACTGAAGAAAGCAAAGAATAAATAAAAAAATACATTAAAAAATGACAATAAAAACAGGATGACCCAAAATCTATGGGACACAGCAAAAGCAGTTCTAAGAGGGAAGTTTATAGCAATTCAATCTCACCTCAAGAAACAAGAAAAATCTCAAATAAACAATCTAACCCTAAGTCTAAAGCGACTAGAGAAAGAAGGACAAAGAAAACCCAAAGTCAGTAGAAGGAAAGAAATCTTAAAGATCAGAGCAGAAATAAATGAAATAGAAATGAAGAAAACAATAGCAAAGATCAATAAAACTAACAGCTGGTTCTTTGATCAGATAAACGAAATTGATAAATCCTTAGCCAGACTCATCAAGAAAAAAGGGAGAGGACACAAATCAATAAAATTAGAAATGAAAAAGGAGAAACCACAACCGACACTGCAGAAATACAAAGGATTATAAGAGACTACTACAAACAACTATATGCCAATAAAATGGACAACCATGAAGAAATGGGCAAATTCTTGGAAAGGTACAATTTTCCAAGACTGAACCAGGAAGAGTTGGAAAATATAAATAGATCTATCACAAGTAAAGAAATTGAAACTGTAATTAAAAATCTTCCAACAAACACAAGTCCAGGACCAGATGGCTTCACAGGCGAATTCTATCATACATTTATAGAGAAGAGAAGAGCTAACACCGACCCTTCTCAAACTCTTCCAAAAATTGCAGGGGGAGGAACACTCCCAAATTCATTCTACAAAGCCACCATCACCCTGATACCAAGACCAGAAAAAGATATCACAAAAAAATAAAATTATAGACCAATATCACTGATGAACATAGATGCAAAAATCCTGAACAAAATACTAGCAAATGGAATCCAAAAACATATTAAAAGGATCATACACCATGATCAAGTGGGATTTATCCCAGGGATGCAAGGATTCCTCAATATATGCAAATCAATCAATGTGATACACCATATTAACAAATTAAGGAATAAAAATCATATGATCATCTCAATAGATGCAGAAAAAGCTTTTGACAAAATTCAACACCAATTTAAGATAAAATCTCTCCAGAAAATGGGCATAGAGGGAACCTACCTCAAGATAGTAAAGGCCATATATGACAAACTCACAGCAAACATCATACTCAATGGTGAAAAACTGAAAGCATTTCCACTAAGATCAGGAAGAAGACAAGGATGTCCACTCTCGCCACTCTTATTCAACATAGTTTTGGAAGTCCTAGCCATGGCAATCAGAGAAGAAAAAGAAATGAAAGGAATACAAATTGGAAAAGAAGAAGTAAAACTGTCACTGCAGATGACATGAAACTATACATAGAAAATCCTAAATATGCCACCAGAAAATTACGAGAAGTAATCAGTGAATTTGGTAAGGTTGCAGGATACAAAATTAATGCACAGAAATCTCTTGCATTCCTATACACTAACAGTGAAAAATCAAAAAGAGAAATTAAGGAAATAATCCCATTTACCATCGAGACAAAAAGAATAAAATACCTAGGAATAAACCTACCTAAGGAGACAAAAGACCTGTATGCAGAAAACTATAAGACACTGATGAAATAAATTAAAGATGATACAAATAGATGGAGAGATATACCATGTTCTTGGATTGGAAGAATCCACATTGTGAAAAGGACTATAATATCCAAAGCAATCTACAGATTCAATGCAATCCCTATCAAACTACCAATGGCAATTTTCACAGAATTAGAACAAAAAATTTTACAATTCGTATGGAAACACAGAAGACCCTGAAAACCCAAAACAATCTTGAGAAAGAAAAACAGAACTGGAGGAATCAGGCTCCCTGACTTCAAAGTATACTACAAAGCTACAGTAATCAAGACAGTATGGTATTAACACAAAAACAGAAATACAGATGAATGGAACAGGATAGACAGCCCAGAGATAAACCCATGCAAGTATGGTCACCTAATTTACAACAAAGAGGGCAAGAACATACAGTGGAGAAAAGACTGCCTCTTCAATAAGTGGTTCTGGGAAAACTGGACAGCTACATGTAATAGAATGAAATTAGGACACTACCTAACACCATACACAAAAATAAACTCATAATTTAGAGACCTAAATGTAAGGCCAGACATTATAAAACTCTTAGAGGAAAACATAGGCAGAACACTCTTTGACATAAGCCACAGCAAGATCTTTTTTGATCCACCACATAGAGTAATGAAAATAAAAACAAAAATAAACAAATGGACCTAATTAAACTTAAATGCTTTTGCACAGCAAAGGAAGCCATAAACAAGACAAAAAGACAACCCTCAGAATGGGAGAAAATATTTGCAAATGAAACAATGGACAAAGGATTAACCTCCAAAATATACAAACAGCTCATGGAGCTCAAAATCAAAAAAACAAATAATCTAATTAAAAAATGGGTGGAAGACCTAAACGGACATTTCACCAAAGAATACATACAGATGGCCAAGAGGCACATGAAAAGATGCTCAACAACACTAATTATTAGACAAATGCGAATCAAAACTACAATGAGATATCACCTCACACCTGTCAGAATAGCCATTATCAAAAAATCTAGAAACAGTAAATCCTGGAACGGTTGTGGTTAAAAGGGAACCCTCCTGCACTGTTGGTGGGAATGTAAATTGATACAAACTCTATGGAGAACAGTATGGATGTTCCTTAAAAAACTAAAAATAGAACTACCATATGACCCAGTAATCCCACTACTGGGCATATACCCTAAGAAAACCATAATTCAAAAAGAGACACGTACCACAATGTTCACTGCAGCACTATTTACAATAGCTGGGAAATGGAAGCAACCTAAATGTCCATCAACAGATGAATGGATAAAGAAGATGTGGCACATATATACAGTGGAAAATCACTCAGCCATAAAAAGAAACAATATCGAGTTATTTGTAGTTAGCTAGATGGGCCTAGAGTCTGTCATACAGAGTGAAGTAAGTCAGAAAGAGAAAAACAAATACTGCATGCTAAAGCATATATATGGAATCTAAAAAAAAATGGTACTAATGAACTTAGTGGCAGGGCAGGAATAAAGATATAGACATAGAGAATGGACATGAGGACATGGGGAGGGTAGGGGGAAGCTGGGGCGAAGTGAAAGTAGCATCGACATATATACACTACCAAACGTAAAATAGATAGCTAGAGGGAAGCAGCTGCATAGCACAGGGAGATCAGCTCGGTGCTTTGTGACCACCTAGAGGGGTGGGATAGGGAGGGTGGGAGGGAGGCTCAAGATGGAGGGGATATGGGGGTATTTGTATGCATATGGCTGATTCACTTTGTTGTACAACAGAAACTAACACAGTATTGTGAAACAATTATACCCCAATAAAGATCTATTTAAAAAAAATAAATATATATATATTCAAAATTGAGTATGCTCTAATTTATCATATTTAAACTTTATGATAAATTTGTTTTCCAGAGTTTTAACCTAAAATTATATATTGTGCCAAATAATTCATTTCTTTAAAATGTCCCTAAATTGATGAAACAGCTCAAATGATCAGGAATGCCTCCTTCTGATTCTGGTACAAATGGAGAGGATATTTATCAGTAGTAGTCATTCACAACTGTTGTGCTTTCCTTCCAGTGAGTTTGTTGAATGTACTTAACTGAAGAAAGAAAAGTCCAAGAACAAAAACATGGGAGATGTATAGAAGGAACCTCTTAATGGAAAATATTAAAGGTAACCAAAAATAAAGTCTGGTTTATTGTCCTTTCTTGTCCTTCTCTCCAATTCACTAACTCTGACTCATAAATTGTAGGCCTTTAAAATTAAATTATGGACTATATGGCAACCATACACTCAACAGTAAATTGGAAATTTTTAACTTTCAAGTTCTATGTTTTCCTAGAAGGAAGTAATCCAGACTAGTTCAAAACCTCGCAATAAGTGAGGTTTTGTGGAAATGTTCCCTTTGACTTCATTCGTTCCATGGAGTGAAATGGCTGAAAGATAATACTCTGCAGTTCTTTCATTCAATCTGTCTGTTCATGACTTTAACTACATCTAATAGTTACTTCCTCTGCAAAGGAGAGTTAAAAATACTATTTCCATGGTCAACTCTACTAGAAAAACAACGAATTTGCATTTTGGCTCTATTTGCACTCAAATAAACTCTACAAACTTATTTTATGTGAATAAATTTTTATAGACTCAAACACACATTATCAATCTCTATGCTATTATTATGCAAGAGCATCATCTTCTGATGAAAAGAAATTAGGAGAGTGTTTGTGGTCAAATGTACAGATGACAAGTATTTTAAAGCATATGATAACATATGATAAGATAAAAATAAAGACAGCATTCACTGAAATCTTACTATGCCTCAGGAACTCCTCTAAGCACTTTAGATGTAATAAAATTTATACATCACATTAACTCTCTGAGACAGGTACAAATTTTACCTCCATTTGGTAGATATTGAAGTATTGATAAATGCAAGAGAAGTTAAGTAACATTCTAAAGATCCCACAGCTAAAAAGTGTAAGATTGTGGTTGGCACCAAAACTTGCTGTATTTACTATACTATAATTTCTGTCTAGTTAATTTAAAAGACAGTTTCCCCATTCCACTTCATTTTTCTAAAGATGCAATCAAAGGTTTTTGTTTCTTTGTTTTCTTTGTTTTGTTTATCCTATACTTCAAAGAAATCTATAGTTTGTCATTTATCTAATTAAATTCATGTGCTTGTGAAAAACAGAATTTCATATGTATTATAAGAAGATGCCAAACATCCTAGCTTCAAGAAGGGCAGTAACAGGATTGGAACAGAGCTACAGGTTTTCACTCTAATGTCTACCATTAACATCCCGCACTATTCCCTACACACTTATTTCTTCTCATGCTACAAATCCTTTTTCTCCACTGTGTGAGGACATGTATTTAATTTACAGCTTCTGTTCACTCATAAATTTTGCCTCTTCATAATTATAACTTGTTTTCTCAAAAATTTGGGATTCTATGAATACTTATAACATTTTTAACTTGAACTCCATTCCTAACTGCTTAATTTCTATTTCTGAAAGGATGTCTGATTAACTTAGCCAGTTTTGCAGACCAGATGAAATGGGACTGGCTGATATACTGACTGGCTATTCTTGGGTTAGGTGTCCACCTCTGGTTCAGCTGCACTGTTACGATGAGGTGGTCATGAGCAGTTTTTGATTAGGGGCAGTGAATGAGTTGGGTGAGGATCATTTAGAAGAGGCTATAGACTGCCGACTCCATGCCAGGGTCTGTAGCATAAGATCCATAGATCTTAGACATCACTATTTATGAACATTCATAATTTGCATGTGTATCAGGCCAAAAACCAAGAATGACTTAAAAAAAAGTGTCCAAGAGTTATTTTCAGTGTTTTTTTCCTTTTTTAAAGTTATACATTGATTTAAAATATTAGATGAAAAGGTACTGTGGCAGAACAAGAGAATTCAAAAAAATATTTTACTAAAACATTTCATTTGATCCATGCAGTTGTATAATTTTAAAAGTTACCAGTTCCTACCCATTCATAATAATTTGTCTCACTGAAAAGATATGAGTTTTATGAAATCAATCTGTGATTATAGAGAGGCCACTGGAAAAGAATAGGAACTAAAAATTAGAGCACTGCGTATAATAATTTCTTAAATCAGAGGTTGGTAAACTATGATTGAGAACCAAAGTCAGCCCATTGCCTATTTTTGTAAATAAAATTTTTTTAGAACATAGCCACACTCATTTGTTTATGGATTGTATATAGCTGTGTTGGTGCTACAATGGAAAGATTGAGTGGTTGTGACAGAGTTGTGACAGAGGCAGTATGTCCTGCAAAACCTAAAATATTTGCTATCTGGCCCTTTACAGAAAAAGTTTTCTGACTTTCGTCTTATGGATCAGAAAATTTTAGACGATAAAAGGAAAATGAGTTGTAATGAAATTATGCTCCTGACACTGCACATTTTAAACCTTTCCCTTATTTGAATTTGGAGTTTTTAGAGATGTTGAGATAGTAATTATCATTATCTGTAGGTTAGAACATAACCTTGTGAGTAGGCTTAGTATTTCCTTTAAGGGGTAATCATCTCTCCTTTCATTCACATTGAGAAGAGGCTAATAAGAAAGAAGATGAAAGTGCATAAAGTAAGCTTTATATTGCTAGAAATAACCATTTCTCTTTGGCCTTCCCTCTTTTGGGTTTTGTCTTTTGGAGACTAGATGTCTGGCTCTGAATAGAAAGTGCTAAGATGGCATCCTTCATATTGAAGCTGACCGAGATACAGGATGCAGGGTACTATCTCTGTAACTCCTAGTAAAATGCAATTGTGGGAGTTCAGATTACCAGGTTCTATCTCACACTCATTTTTTTTCTGTTATTCTCAGCACTTATAAATGTCTGTTTGCATGGTCTAAATATTTTTCATCTGTATAATTGGGTATTTGCTAGAGTAATGTTTGTAGGTTTAAAACAATATACCCCACAATTTCAGTGGCTTGACACAATAAAAGTTTATTTCTAACCCTTAAAGCAGTTCAATGTAAACGTTATAGTTGGCAGGCAGATTTCCTCTATGTGGCTATTTAGAGACCAGGGTTTTTCCATTTTATGATTTTTCTATCACATCACTACACCTGGATGCCTGGAAACCATAAGGAGGAGGGATGTTTGGGTAGCTGCCTCACCTATATTATGGAAGAAAGCACAATTTTTTGTTGTCCATTTTACTGCCTATACCAAAAAAAGTACCTATAGTTTACTTTCCCATGACCTATAGTTGGGACAAGCAATCCCTGAAGCCATCTTGGTAAAAAGAGGGAAATATGTAAGGAGGAAGTGAATACTGGGAATGAGAAATGAGACCATGAGGCCAAGTCAAACATCGTTCTTGGTGGGTCATTTTTCCCATTAACAGCCTTCATTTACTTGACTTTATTTTATTGATTAAGGCAGTTTTCTTGAATGAGCCAAAATAAAATAATGTGAAATAAATGTGCACATCTACTGGTGGAGCAGGAAGCAGTACAGACTTTGGCATATGGTGAATAGCATTAATATTGAGGAAGAGTGAAAATACCTGAAAAAGAAAAAAAAGGCAGGAAGGATCCAAAATAAGCTTTGTCTTATATTCATATGTGGTAGAGAATTCCTCAATTATGAATAAATTTTTCAACAAAAATAATTAATTTTTATTAATGACCTAGGGTTTATATCCCTAGCAGAGTTTTATTATGATTGTTTCCATGTTTTTAACAGAGGAAACTAAGGTTGTGAGAAGTTCAGTGATTTGCCCAAAGTCACATAGTCAGTAAAGGAAGACACTGATTTTTAGTCCAATTTTCTGACGCTTCATTCTATATTTTGTCTGTTATACTACATAGTCTCCATAGAGTCAGGATAGGAAATTTTATGTACTCATCAGTATAGGTCAAACTGCTGAGTTTACCACACCATGCTTTCTTCTCTGGTGTGTGTGTGTGTTGGAAAAGTAGAGATTTGCTTTTGTTAGTTCAAAAATAGGTGGAAGACCTTCATCTACAACTCCCTGGAAGAAAGTGAGCCAAATCTGATAGACTGATGACTTTAGTCTGTGTGACTGGGTCAGACGGAGTTAATTAAGCACACTCAGGGCCCCAGAACTAGAAAGTGCTTTTGGATGCCATTCAGAGAAAAGTCCCTGAAGCTAGCATGGAGCTGGCCCCAACTTCCTCATGTTGGCCAATACAAATATTATTATTGGTCCTATTAATCAGTTAGTTTTTGGCTCTGTAACCTTCTAAAGGCAATATATTTCCACAATGCTGTGTGAAGTATTTCCTTCTATTTGCTCAAATGCACTTGATATTAATTTCTTCTAAGCTGTTTATACACACTTTGTTAAAATAGTAAAGAAACAATATGGATCAATTTTTACCACATCTTTCTTAAACTTCCATGACTCATTCAATTTCCACTTCATTTCCTGTATCTGGAAAATAGGAAAACACTGTCTCTAATATATTTCTATACTTACTTTCTTATAAATGGTACTATGAGTACTGACATTTTCAGGATGTCTTTTTCCTTATGACATATTCCTTCACTGCAATCACCAAATTAAATGCAGTACATTGGCTTTGGTTTGTTTTTACATTAAGTTCAAGTTTTCTTTTTTATATTCTAAGAAGTATCTATAATATCCATAACCCACTTTATAAAGCCTTTCAAAAATCTTTTTCTTTTAATAGATCTTTATATATCAGAATCTAATTGTGGAAAAAATCACTAAATTATTTTTAACAACATATCTGTATCTATATATAATAGGATTTTTTATATTATTATGTGGCGTATACTATTGGCTTTATTTGGACTTTTTGCAACCTCTTATAAATAAGAAAAATTTAACTAGTAGAAACCACTTTAATTGTATGAGCCAATCTCACTTACTCACTGTCTACTTCCTCCTTTAATCATTAATGTGCATAAACAAATGGGTAAATCTTGAGTGGTTTCTCATGTTTTTCATAGATAACATTTCTAGACTTGGAGAGACAGAAAAAAAAAAAAAAACCCAGGTTTCTACCACACAAGTAGCTAAATCTTTAGCAAATGTCTTTAGCTTGATATAATGCACACAAGTCTTCAGCTAGACATGATCATAAAAAGCAAGTAAATCACTAATTTGCACATATTTATGCTTAGCATATTTCAAAATGAATTTACACATGTAGTTTTGTTAATATTTTTATAAGCATGGTGCATATTTTTTGTACTTTGTAATTAAACACACTTCAACAAATTTTATGAAGTGTGATAAAAGCCCCAAATTGTATTAGAACACTTTTATCTCTCCAAGATTTTTAGAAAAAAATAATAAAATAATGTAGATTTCTTGCTCAAAATGCACTTTGGCTATGCAGTTCTCCTTTTGAAGTGGCTTTGCAACATGACTGTGGTCTAAAAATCTCTTATGTAGATATTTTGTGGTTTATTATGGTAATTTTATCTTCAGCATGTGTATGATTCTTAAGAAAATAGTTATTATAACTCCACTTTTTGATACTCCTGAGGTTGCACCCAAATATATGCACATATACATATGCTTCAAAGAAGGGTCTATGAATTTCAGCTTTGATGGTGAACTGAGGCCTTATGGGCAAGTAAGTTATTGAACAACTAACATTTGTTAGTATGTTGACCATGCATATGAAAATGACTCAATATATGTTATTTGTTTTGTAATATTTAGGGCAATTTCAAATTATTTAAACTTCAACATAGTTCAGGAAATGAACAGAAAAACTTTTAGAACCAATTTTACAAAATGCATAAAGTTAGGAATTTTTATGGTGTCACTGTATGCTTTCAAGCTTCTCAAAGGAAACTTCTTTCTATAACTTTAACATTATCTCAGTATCTTTTTACCTATGACAATGTCTTAGCCAATAATGAACTCAAAAATAATTATTGAATCAAAAATGAAAATGTCTCAAAGATATAAGGCACCTGTCAGTCAGAGAAGACATTCAGGTTAAATTTACAAATCTGGAAAATACCCAGAATATCAGGACACTTTGGTAGATACGTAGAAACTATAGGTTGTTTTATAATTTTTATTGTTTCTATTCTTTTTCCTTTCCATGACCAAGAAATCTAAGAAGTTTAGATTTCAGATTAAAGTTTCAAACAATTATCTGCATAACAATTTCAACATTCAGACAACAGAGGAAAGAATCGAGAAATTCTTATACCCATTATGCTCATTTAAAAAAAGACAAATTTCCACCATAATCACTCAAATAAAAGGCTATAAGGGAGAGCTATAAAATAAGAATAAAAAACAAAATAGTATGGGAGGGTGTCTATCAGTGACACAATAAATGGAGATGGATTAAACTTTAAGAGTCAAAGGTCTCTGTAGCAGGGGGCAAAAAGCTGACTCTTATGTTGTTTAAAATAGATTCCCTGAAAAAATCCAAAAAGATTAAAAATACACAATTTTGAACAATTATAAACAAAAGGAATCACATGAGTATATCAAAACACTTTTCTCTGCATTAGTATCCCTCATTCTAATGTATCCTCAGGCAGTCACATCTAGATAAGAAAAGGAGGGTTGGGATGCCAACCCTCTGCTCAGTCAAAAATCCACTTATAATTTATGGTCATCCATCTGTATATGGGGTTTCTCTGTGTACTGTACATGTTTCTTCCACACCTGTCATTCCTCCTATGTGAATTCAACCAACCATGGGTTGTATAGTACCGAAATATTTATTATTGAAATCCATGTGTAAGTGGACCCACACAGTTCAAACCCATGTTTTTCAAGGGTCACCTGTAATTTTAAAGTTTCTTCAGTAAGCTTAGACTTATATGGAATGATGAAGCAGTAAAATTTTCATGGTAAGTTTTAAGTGAACTTTACTTCAAAGTGATTTTTTTTATTATTATTTTGGGTAGAAAATATACTCTTTCATGTGATTTAATTTTATTTAAATTTAAAAATTAGTAAATATGGTGTGCCTGCACTCAATACTTTAAGTTATTATATACTTATCTCTATGTCAAGAAAATATAAATTATGTTAATTCTTAGTTTAAATTAGTTTTTTAAACGTGGGGGAATTCACAATATAGGAAATCCAAATTAATAAAACAAAACTAATCATATAAACCTTCCAAGGAATCAACAAAGTAAACATTAAAAAATGGAATCACATTTCTTACAAATTGGAGTGACAAAGATAACACAAATAGAGTGGTCATTTTTGGAGAAAAAATGAAAAATTTGATACTGCTTGTAGTAGGACATGAATTGGTTCACTGTGAAGAGTGATTTGGACAACACTCCCTAATTTAGCAATTTGTCTAGAACTATATAGCCTAAAAGAATAATTTTATTTTTTTTTATTTTTATTTTCTTTGCAGTACGGGGGCCTCTCACTGTTGTGGCCTCTCCCGTTGCAGAGCACAGGCTTCGGACACGCAGGCTCAGAGGCCATGGCTCACGGGCCCAGCCACTCTGCGGCAATGTGGGATCTTCCTGGACCGGGGCACGAACCCGTGTCCCCTGCATTGGCAGGCGGACTCTCAACCATTGCACCACCAGGGAAGCCCCAAGAATAATTTTATATAATCGTATGTATATGAGAGAAAGTATGCAGCAGTATTGTTTATAATTTACAAGAATATAAATGAGATTTAGAGAAAAATCTAAGAAATCTGGTAAATTATGGTATATATTCATAAAAATACCATGATTGAGTAGGTGAAAATAATAGCAATGGGTAAAACAATGAAATTATGAGAAAAACAGATTAAATATATCATGCTGTCTACCTATATGTATGACTATACATAAATATTATAGCTTTCCCTTCTTCAGGCACATGGTAGAATTCATTTCTCTTTCCCATTTGAAGTTAGGGTATATGACTTTATAAGGTCAATTGAACATAAACAGAAATGATGTGTCCCTTCCAGACAGAAGCTTAAAAAGCCAGCACATGCTTCACCACCCTCTTTTGCTCTACCCAAGAGATAAAGGCCACTCTGTCAGTTTGGATCCCAGAGTGAGGAAAACTATAGGAGTAACAACCTTCTAGCTGACTGGTGATGGACATGTAGTTTAAGCAAGGAATCACCTTTTGGTCTTTTAAACAACTGAAATGCTGTGGTTCTAATTACAACATAAACTAGTCAACCCTGATATTTGTTTAAGTGTAATATCATATATGTTAGAAACATAATTTTCAGGTAAACCTATGAATTTTATGGATTTTAATATTATTATAGAATTAGAAATAAATCTGCAGAGGCATGAAACTTTCAAAATCTTCACCTCTAACCTATTAGTTGGATCAATATAGATTATTTTAATTAGCCACTACTGTTACACTTCATTCCTGCTTTTAATTCCCAACCTATAGCTTTAATTATTTTTCATTGATATCAGTGGGAATTTTATTTATAGTCACTTTTGACAGTAACAAAGTAGAAAAATGTAAGTTTCTATCTGGATTGTAAGATTTAGGAAATTTCACATTTTTTATTCGAAGTATTGAGTGTAGAAGAGTCTGTCGAAAGTATATATACGACTATGAAATTCTATATACGACTATGAAATTCTACAAGTCCAAAGACAAGAGAAGATCAAAAAAACTCTACCTCTGTGGTTGAAATAAGTGAAGAATTTGGAGGGACCTGAAGAAAATTATCTATCATCTATCTATCTATCTATCATATCTACCTGTCATCTATTTATCTAACTATGTACTTTTTAAAATTAGACAAGTCAAGGATGGCATGAACTGACAATCACGGCATGGGCATATAACAAATTATCAACATTACTTGATCCATATTGTGCCTAAAAATGGCATACCATAAATGTGGTCTCTACAAATGACATACCATATCTCTTTGGTTGAGATTTCAGGTAATGCTTTTGTTTATACATGTACTATATTTTTAACAATGCAAGTATATGACTCAAAATAATATTTTAAAATTATGGGTCTTATTTGTTGTTAATAAGCAATGTATAAAGTGACTAGTTAGGGTTAAAATTAATTTATGATTGAAGTCCTCTCCAGCACCCTCTTCTCAATTGAAAACAATTGAAAAACTGATAATATCTTATAGAAATGTAAGTTAAACTTTTATTTGTTTTTCATTTGGTGGAATAACACAAATTCTATTTTCAGTTGGAAATGAACTAAGGATTTGAGAATTATGAAAGCCGGAAGGGTCTTAAAATTTGGGAATGGAGAGAGCATTGAAAGATTCAATGGTTTAGAGGGAGATCTTTTTGTTTGTTGTTGATATCTGGATGCCATATCTCTAGGAAGTATGGGTCACTGTATCATCAAAGGTATTGATGATAAATAGCTCTAGGAACATGGTTGATGTCACTCTTACTCAATGCAGTAGTTATAGCTATCTTATTCTTTAATTGGGAAGTGATGAATCAGAAATAGTCTGAGACAGTGCATAATCATGAGGAAGAAAGTGGATGAAAACAAAATGTCATATTATTAGGCAGTCACTGGGTTATTTGAGAGAAGCAACTTGTAGGGAAGTGGTTCTAATTCTAACTTTGGCTCTGAAATAGTCACTTTGTTCAAGTGACTAAACTCTAAATCTTGTTTCTTCATTTATAAAATCGAGAAGTAGGAAGAGCAGTTCATTTTACACTCTTTATTCTGTACCTCTCAAAGTCATAAATTGGAACATATCTTTAAGCTACATGGATTCTGAGAATAAAATTTATCTTAATACTGCAGATCTTTGCATGACTTTAATTTTAGCACTCGAAGATCATTAAGGAAGTATAAAAACCATCCTACTAACTTTATGTCATTTTTTAGAAAGCATTTTAAAAGAAGGGCTGAAGGCTAGACCTACAACTATGTTTGACTGTTTTAATTTTAAGCTATTATCCATTTTAGTTGCAAAGAAATGTTAGTTTACAAAGAAATGGTCCTCCAGTGCAAAACAGTGGCAGTCAACATCACTAACAGCAACACTTGTAGCCACAGTTACAAGGGAAGTAACAATAGCTGTAAAAGCAATTACCAATTTTTAAACAATATATAAATGTCATATATCATTTTCTGCATTTCCAATTTACATTTTTTAGTTCTTATAAAAGGTGATTTTTATTTTCGCTTTTTACAGATGGGAGAAAGAGAGATAAAGATGAGTGTTAAAGGTGATGTCACTTGCCCAAGGGTTAATCATTTTTAATCATATTCCTTCTCTTTGGACAATGCTGCTCCCTAAATACCTCTCTACTTTCTTACATGAAGCAAAAATTTCATCCTCATCATACTAGGCCAATATAGTGTTGCTATTTCAAGTGAATTATTCAACTTTGTATAGTGTGCGTGTGTGTCTTAATTCATCTGAACCATTTGACCAACATTAAGATATGACATTTTTCAATATAACTAATATCTGATGACATAGTCCTGTCATTCCTAAAGGGTGGATATATATGATTAACATTTCATAAGACAAGCATTTCAGCACTTGCTCATAGTTTTTTAAATTTTTTGACATATAATTTGACTTCTTTTCTGGTTGTTAGATTATGCACCAATATATCTGAGTAAGGCATGTTTCCTATATTCAATGAATATTAGTCTTTGGAGCTGATGTTTTTTAATAATGCTTCATGCTGAGAACTATTTGGTTTGATTTAAAGAGATGAGTTTGTTATAATAACTTTTGTAAAAGGCTTTTATATCCCTTCCCACCCACTTACATTACAGCTTTGAGATATTGCTTTTAATTAAGTTCATTCTTTGATAGCCATAACCAGTCTTTATAAAGTATACAGTTACTTAGGAACTATTGTTTAGGTTGTAGTTTTGGGAATAAATGCTGATAATTAAATCATATAACTCTTTGATATAAAGAAAAATTATATCAGCTAAACATCAGGAGTAATTAAACACTCAGGAGTTTAGTGTCATTCAAATGGAACATAATTTGAATATTACAACTTAGGTCAAAGGAGACTGGAAAAAATCAAGACTTTATAACTGGAATAAACTAAAACTTCAGAAAATTACCCAATGCCTTGAGGAAAAACTATTGACTGATGTAACTTTTTTACTCAGCCTAAAACAAAACATGAGCAAAGAAGAAATAAACATTCTCAATTTTTATATCTCAAGTGTGGGTGTTTAAAAAGAACACAAACAAATTAACAAACAGAACAACATAGACTGTTTAAAATGTGGTAAAATATAGGTCAGGACAACTAGAAAATCTAAAAATACCAGCAACAGAAGTTTAGAAGAGAGGTGTTCCTCCCATTTTACCCCCACTAATATTATTGTCTCTTGTGATATCAGTTTCCATCTAGTTCAAGCAAGGAATAGTTCAAAAGAACTTTATTGGTCAAAACTGAATTCTTTCATATTTATACTGTAAAGCAAAATTCTCCAAATGTGACTTCATATAGAGAATCATTCATTTTTTCCTCATTAGATTCAATTCCAAAATATAAATCAATACTATAAAATATTGTAATATATGATTCTTTCCTTTCCAAGGAAGTTTTTTTCCTACTCTGAGGTCTCAGAGGTGAGGAGGAAGGCAACCTCTTTGTTAACAATGGAGAATATAAAATTATTTAGGAAAATCTTTAAAAAGCAGAGTCCATCAAGGTGCCCAGCAATTTTCTACTTTCAAATTCTATCAAAATGTAAAAAAAAGAATTTTTACTGCAAGCAGTTTCTGAGCAATATAGACATATTTTAAGTTCTTAAATCTTCTTAGTATATAAGCTTAAGTCATGAAATCTTAAAGGAACTCAAATATTCTGCATTTATTTTTCTCTTTTATAACAGTAAGTATTGTTAGTGGCACATAAGAGGTAACTAAGTTTTAAAAATAAGATGTTTAAAAAAATTGTCCATCAACTTAAAATTATCTCTACATGAAATCAAAAAGAAGAAAACCCACTATTTTTTTCTTTTATTTTTTCTCATAGATTTTATTTAGGGCTTTTTTTTTCTTATTCATCTTATAACTAAATGTTTGTACTCGACCAACATCTCCCCATTTTCCCCACTCCCTAGCCCCTGGAAACCACCATTTCTATAATTTGACTTTAAAAAAAAAAGATTCTACATATAAAAGTGAGATCATACAATATTTGTCTTTGTCTGGCTTATTTCACTTAGCATAATTTTTCCAGTTTCATTCATGTTGTTGCAAATAGCAAGCTTCCTCTTTTTACAGCTGTATAATATTCCATTATGTATATATACTACATGTTCTTAATCCAGTTATCTATCTATAGACACTTAGGTTGTTTCCATGTTTTTGCTACCGGGAATAAGATTGCAATGAACATGAGAGTGCAGGTATCTCTTCAAGATACTGATTTCTTTTCCTTTGGATATATATCCAGAATTGAGATTGCTAAATCATACAATAGTTTTATTTTTAATTTTTTGAGGAATTTCCATACTGTTTTCAATAATGCCTGCACCAATTTATATTCTCACCAAAAGCGTACAAAGGTTCCCTCTTCTCCACACCCTTGCCAAAATGTATCTCTTGTCTTTTTGAAGACAGTCATTTTAACAGGCATGAAGTGATATTTCATTGTGGTTTCAATTTGCCTTTCCTGGATGATTAGTGATGTTGAGCAGCTTTTCATGTACTTGCTGGCCATTTGTATGTCTTCTTTGAAAAAATATCCATTCAGGTCTTTTGCCTATTATATTAATCAATTATTATTATTATTATTATTATTATTATTATTATTGCTATTGAGTTCTATGAATTCTTTACATATTTTGGATATTAACCCCTTATCAGATATATAGTTTGCAAATATTTTTCTCCCATTTTATAGACTGCCTTTTCATTTTGTTGATGGTTTTCTTTTCTGTGAAGAAGATTTTTAGTTTGATATAGTTTTATTTGTTTATTTTTGCTTTTTTGCCTGGCTTTGGTGACATACCAAAAAAAAAAAAAATCATAGCCAAGACCAATATCACAGAGGTTTTTCTCTATGTTTTCCCCAAGGATTTTATAGTATCAGGATTCATGTTTAAGTATTTAATCCTGTTCAAGTTAATTTTTTGAGAGCTGTAAGATAGGGGTCTAGTTTTATTCTTTTGCATGTAGATATCCTGTTTTTCCCATACAGTACCATTTACTGAAGAGATCATAATGCTAAACAATGTAGATACAACAGTAAATATCTTCTTGGTGATTCTGGCTTCTTTGGGCTGGATAGGGATGAAGGAAATAACACTTTCAGAGTTTGGATAAAGAGAGAGTTAATGTGTTATATTTATACTTCTATACCTCACTTGTGCTCTGAACTTTCTAGGCAAAATTCATATAGTTCCTTCTGGTTCTCAATATAGATATTAATGCTCCCTTAAATAAAAGTTTTATACATTTTGACCACTGAATCTTCAATATTCAAAAATAAGCCAAATACTAACAACACCTCACTATGATGATCTCCTATGAATTGGGTTTTTATATTCTCCACCTAGAGATTTAAATTATAAGACAATATTTAACAAACAGAATTAGTAGAATAAAGTAATTGGCAAATAAATTAATGGGATATAGCTCTTATATTGTTTATAAAAGGAATGTTTCAATGGAGATCTTAGTCTGTTGGTATAGAACTCTAAATTGAGTACAAACACATAGTGCTGATCTGGAGCTTCAAGTTCCAACTTTCAAAGATCTAAAAATAATAATACACCTTTCCTCCAGTTGAATTACCTGAAATGTCACTTAACTCTCACATAGTGTTAGCAACAAGAATTTAGACTTGTGCAATACTTTCTTTGACTATCTACACATGAAGTAGGACATTTTTGTAACTTCTGAATTTGAAGACACCCATAGAGCCCCAGAAGGCTCTACCAATATTAGTCAAAACAAGGAATATCTACCTAACCTACCTCTTCCTTCCTTGAATCCCAGCAAATAAATATTAAATCTCTTCTCTTTGGAAAAAAATATAGATACCTAATTTATATACCTTGTCTTTCCCAATTGCTTTATGAATTTTCTTCCTCATGAAAATTTAATAATGTCATTCTGTCAAATGCATCATGTGGAAAGAGATGCAAAATTCTTCACTTTTGTTTTTCTGCTTATCACATACACTTTATTATCTCCAATATGTCTATTTCTCTTCCTTTGCTTCTGTTATATAAAGAATGATGAATGCAGCCCAAATTGTAGTCATACTTTCAGAAAGACTACTTTTAAGTGCTAAATTGTAATGTTATCTATTCTCCTCTCCATTTCTCCTTTAAAAAGTGGCTGATTTCCTTGAGTTAATAAATTGACTCTATTTTACAAGCACATACACACACATACACATAACTCCTTATGTTAAGATTTAAATAACAAAAGTATAAAGATATTAGATGCTTGGTGTTCAATGTATAGGTAGATACTCTTAGTTTAGCTCATTTATTTCTCCTAACCATCTATGCTAATCCACCCATAAACACTCTCATTCCAGAATAATGAATGCATTAAAAAAAATTAGGTCACTCTTTCTTAATCTTATAACATATTTTCATTTACTCTTTTCAACAAAACTTCAGGATTAAATGAATTCATGACATCTTTATATAGTCCTGGTGTCAAGTAATTCTTGTTGTTAAGCCCCCTTTATTGCAATTTATAACCATTTCACTTCATCCAGTATTCCTAAGGCAATCATTCAAATTCTGAGAGTTACTGGCATCTTTCTTTAAGGCTAACTGCTGCAGATATTGTATTCACATATTTCCCTGCTTTTTAAATACATTATGTATCTTGGTAATATCCAGAGAAGCCAAGCCAAAAAAATCCATTGTATGTTACACTGCATTAAATGATCCCCCTTTAACTTCATCCATTTCTCTATAAAGTCATGTAGCAAAACCCACTAAAACTGAATGAAACACATGATATTTTTAATATTAGGATGACCATATCACAACTTTTGTATTTCTACAACTCTAGAAGCAAGAACAAATATCCTCTATCTTCCATCTAATAAATTGTAGTGTGATATTATTGAATATTTAGCATTTACTAGTTAGGCTTTATGATAAAAAACATCACATGCATTTACTTATAAACTTCAAATTGATTTTATGGGACATTTTATGTTATTTGCCACATTTCCATATGACATAGCCAATCTTTATGGAGATTAACTAACTTGTCTAGATCTTAAGGATATTTTAATTTCCTACTCATGTACCCCAGTCAAGGGTAAACTCAGCTCAGAGTACTCTTTTTCACAATTAAGAATTGATGTTAAGTTGTTTTGCCTCTATTTCTTGCTATATTAGGAATGAAAAAAAAAGCATCAGTTATATCTTTCTTTGAAAAAACTATGTATTTAACCAAGTATAACAGAACAGATAACAGCAGCAGCAAAAAGCTAATGACACTTTTAACATACTATTTTAATTTAACCTGACATCTTTGAACCTTAGTATATGAGCTCTTATTTTTTATGCAACTGCCTTCAGTGCAATTTTTGTAGCAATTTAACAAGCTATTGTATACAAACATTTCTTTTAATATACACAGTCCACATATTTATCACTTACTAACAAAATATTTACTGCACCATATGTCATAGATCATTTAACATTCCCCAATTGCTAGGAGTATTTATTTTTAATCTAGTTTTGCTATTATTAAACATGCAATCATTAGGATTTTTAATAATACATGACTTTTTTTTCACTTGAAGTTTATATAGGCCTTTAGACTTACAGAATTAGAGAGATAGAAAATAAAGTTTTATGTTTTTATTACTCATCATTTTATAGAGAAGGTAACTGAGAATTTGAAAAGTTTATTATCTTGTGTAATAAAATATAAGTGACACTAACAGACCTGATATTAGGACCCCAGGTGGCTGGCCCAGTGTTCTTTCTCTGACATTGTAAACTTTATATTGACATTATAAATATGGTAGCTTTAGGCTAGCTATAGAAATATCATGTTAATTTTAATGAATGTTTCAAATGCCTTTTAATCCATAACTTCATAGATACTGTATAGAAATACTTGTTTTCTCTTTATTTTTAGCTTTAAAGCTATGGGTAATTTTTAAAAAATGTATAATTTACTGCATCTTTCATAATTGTTTTGCTTTTCTGTAATCTCAAGGTTTATTTAAAGCTAAAATAAAACTTTTCAAAGAAAACTAGAACAACTTTTTTTTTCTGAAGTAACTGTTGAGCTCCAGACAGACAACATTAATACAATTTACAAGATATGCTAAACAGTAGCTACTAAAATCTGCTAATGCAGCATTTAAGCAGAAAAGATAGGTCAGGAAATTCAAAGTGATGACTGTGTACAATTGTTCATGCAAAACTATATTCCAAGTGACCAGGTCACCATAGAAACTAGATAGATATGTATACATAATACATATTTTCTAGATTTTATGCATTGAAACTACCAAATTATATTAAGTTTGTTTATATGCATTCTTATTTCTATTATAGGATTAGATCAAATTGTATTCAGAGTTTAGAATACATGAGGCGTGCTTAGATAACTAAATGGAAGGAAAACACAGCCTATGTCTTTTGGGGGGGTCATTGAATTTTTTTCAAAATCTTTTTATTTAAATTAACATTTCTTGAATATTCCATTAGGTTAGCAATGTATTTGGCACAATATTTTTAGACTTTAAAATATATAGGCCAGGGCCTCCCTGGTGGCGCAAGTGGTTAAGAGTCCGCCTGCCGATGCAGGGGATACGGGTTCGTGCCCCGGTCTGGGAGGATCCCATATGCTGCGGAGCGGCTGGGCCCGTGAGCCATGGCCGCTGGGCCTGCGCATCCGGAGCCTGTGCTCCGCAACGGGAGAGGCCACAACAGTGAGAGGCCCACATACCGCAAAAAGAAAAAAAAAATATATATATATATATATAGGCCATTGTAATTCCACTTTTAAATATATGGACCAAATTATGATTCATTCTTAATAAAATAGGTCTTGAGAAATTATCATAGAAATGTACTTTCATTCCAATCTAGTTTTTTAAAATTTCCTTCTTTTTAAGGGAAAATATTTATTTAACTCAATGAATGTCCTATACACATTATTGATTGATTAAAACATTATTTCCTTGAATAGTCTTAGATTCAAGAAAGATCACACAAGGTAAAGGTATGTGTGTAAGAAGATAATAGTGGTTTCTGTTTTAAAATAGCCTCTTCTCCATAGACAAATCTGGGTAATAGGCAATACTGGACAGACTCTATTTTCCCCTGCTTCATCCTCTCAAAATTAGTTCCTTTATTAGTGCTCTCCAAATCTTCATCACAGCACACCAATCCTATCTCTTTACATATACCTTGTTCTCTTTCATTCATTCATTGAGCATTTTCACTGCTTATTTGGTACACAGAATTAGCCTGGTGATTGGAGTAGAGTGCGTATTCTAGGTGCTTAGGTGTTCTAGACACACCTGGACACATAATGACAGCACAGCATAAAAATGCTAAAATAGCAGCATGTGTAAAGTGTTGTAGAACCACACAAGAGGAGACAACTGGTTCTGTCTGAAAAAACCTGGAAATCCTCATAATAGAAGTGGCTTTTGATAAAATACTTGACAAGTAAAGTAGAAGAAATTCAGATAAGAAAATAACTAGTGAAAGGGCCCAAAACTATTGAAGGGTAGAATGAGTCTACAAGCAACAATGCTGGAATCATAAATTGTTTGGTATGAATGTGTTAATCATGAAGACCTGAGGATGAATTTATAGACATCATTTTAGCACTTTACCAACTGAAAGGGAGAGAGGTAAGCTAAGGACAAGAAATGAAAATGGTTTCTAGGTGCAAAGGAAAGAAGCAAGTTGTCTTCTTGAACTGAATATTTATCTAAAGAAAATATAGATATGATGTATCAATTATAAAAGAAAGATTTTTAAACTCTTTAAGGGAATTCTAATAAAGCACTCTTTCAAGATATATTAATGCTGCTATTTCACCTGGTAATTTAAAAATATATGATATGCACAGTGAGGGAGGGAAGTCACATTTTCAAAAAATATGTATATTTCATTGGATGGGAACAAGAAATAATGTTTCTGGCTACGCAGTACTACTGCCCCTTGTCCTCTACCTTGTCCTAACCATTGTTTGGGAAAACTCTGGCAGCCTATAATCCCTAGTTTCATCATTTCATGTAGGTGAGATGAAGGATATAACACTAGCTGTAAAAATGTTGCCTTTTCATAAACCTCTATAGCCAGGTCCCGTTTTTCAAACCCCTTTGTCCCAGCAAGAATAATTTTCAACATAAAAGTGGATGAATATATATTAATAGCTTTATTTGACATATTGCTAAGTATACTAAAGAGGAACTTGCATTTCATCATTTTATCTTTATCTATCTGGTTCAAAAATAAGAATTATGCTGCATCACTATATATGGCATGCAATGTTTTTCTTCTGTGTAGAATTTCCGGGAAAGTCTCTGTAGAAAACTGTTCCTAGTTGTGAGGTCTTCAAATTCAAGCATAGTTATGGAAATCTTCCAACTCAAAAAGGAAGAAGCTTAAGTCTCAGTAACTTAAGTATATTTATTTTATCGTTAAAAGTTCAACTCTCTCAAATTTTCATCCATGATCATATCATGTATTTTAGTGCAAACAGAATGTTCATCAAAACATGACACTTCCTTTAGTCAGTCATGAGTTCTGTTTTAACTAAAAAAATGATGATTTTAGTGTACAGCCTACATACAAAAGTAAAATTTCAAAACATTTACAAAGTAGTTATACCTATATTTTTACAGCTGCAAGACACTAAAAATGTATAGGAACATTTGATATATTACAGCATCTCTCTCTCTCTCTCTCTCTCTCTCTCTCTCTCTCTCTATATATATATATATATATATATATATATATATATATATATACATACACACACACACACACACACACACACACACTTTTCCCCTAATGTGACTAGTTCTATTGAATTTAGTTATATAAGAGAATAACTGGGGGCATAACTTATTCTAATCCAACATTGCCAATGCTCATGTTGAAAGTAAAACTCTTATATGAAAAATGAATGCACTAAGGGTAGTGTCCTTTTTAACATAAATCATTTCAAAATAACTGCCTCAAGATTATGTCACTAGTGTCTTAGAATTGTCACTAGAAGAACAGTGGGGACTTCAGCACAGGCCTGAAAGAAAAATCTCTTCTAACTCTCATTTCTTGTTCTAATTCACTTTCTACTTTGTAATACTTAGAAAGCCTTTTTACAGAGTGTTACTTCCTTTTAACAACATTTGATACATAAACTTCAGTTCTTCAGAGAAAAAGCAGGGTCTGGCAGAGTGTACAATGGAGTAAACTTCTGTGCATTTAATTATTTGTACTTAGCAAAGACTATAACAAAGATACTGTTTAAATCTATGCCTATATTTATGTGTATGTATGTATGTGTGTGTCTATATGGATATCTAAAAGTATTTGCGTATCTGTATGCATGTTTATCTCTCTAGTCTCAGAGAACAAATCCAATTTTAATCTACTAGCTCTTCAAAGAGTGAAGAAACATTTGGCCATGTTGGAGTTATTCAGAAACCATATAATTAATACAGAACCATATGTAATGAACTTTTTGAGCATTATAAGGGATTGTTTTTTGAGGAAAGTTTACATACATTCTCTTTGTGTCTTCTCATCTTATCTAGAACAAGACCCCCCAGCAAGATGATAGAATACTACAGAAAAAAAGATGGGGTTAGGAATTAAACACAACTGGTTAACATCACCTCTATTCTCTTAGTATGTGTTGAGCATAGACAAAACACTTGAATTCTATGAATTTCAAAGTCTAGAGGAGTTAAAAATGATTTTTCACAGAATTATACAGTATTGCAAATTATAAAGAACTGTAAATTATCAAGAATGGAACTTCACACACTGCAAGGGCCTAGTTTATAGACAAAATGTTTTAATTATTTTGGTTACAAGATTCTCTAAAAATGATTATTTGGAAAAAATTTAAAAGCTTATTTGTCTAATTACATGGGCTCATATGACTTATCTAATCTCCTGAATACATAATCTCCACAAATAAAAACTTTGATAAGAATGTAAGAGAACAGAAATCTTCAAAGAATTAATAAATGACCATAAATGAAGATCAACATATGCTTTAATTTGCCTAGGAGAATTTTCTAAGGCATTTTGAACTGGAGTCTTGGCAAATGTATTAGATATATCTGTTAATTTACTCAAGTAAGGCTTTTAGAAAAGTTATTTAATCACAGATACATACATGTATTTATACTTTAAAAAATAATCTCTTATATTAATTTGTTTCTCTGATGAAATCTGAATAGTTTCCATATAAGTGTTTTCTGAGTTATTTGCTTGCATTAGCACGTATCACCATGGTTCTCCACATTAGAACAAACCAGGAGCTACATCTGTTACCCTTAAATTATCATTTTATAAATTAGGGAATTAAAGGGGAAAAAAACCCCAAAACTTCATATAATTGTTAATGTAGGAAAGGTAGACTACTTTCCTAAATGAGTTCTCGTTTGTCTTTTTCTTAAATGTTGCTTTCCCACACAGTTCTATCATTCAGACTTCAAATTTTTAAACTGAGATTTTCTTCACTTTCATGACTTCATGAATTTCTATGTGTGAATATTTTCCACCAAAATCTCTAGCACAGAGCTTGCCCTTGTACTTCAAACACATATATTGAACTGCCTTCCAGGCATGAATAACTGGTGTCCCATGGATGTATCAAAACCACAGTGTCTACAACTGAAAGCATTAATTTTCCTCCAAAACTCAATTATATCACCATCACTGGGGTTACACAATCATACAACTTAGAATTTGTCTTCAAATATTTTATTCCTCTCAGTCTGTACATAATTGGTAGCACAGCCCTATTTCTCTATCTTTTTAACAAATTTTATATCTTCCTGCTCTATCTCCACTTATGCTGCTTTATTTCAGGCAAACATCTCTTATATAGACTATCACTCTAGTCGTTTAATTAGTCTAGATGCCTTTTCTCTCAAAATTCAGCAGAGAAATCTTTCTAAAACTAATAACAACAATAAAAATGTGATCCCTATTATATCCTAACTTCAAACCATTCATGAAGTTGCTTCCTGTTGCCTGTTAGATAAAGAATCCTTAGCAAAATATGAAGAGTTCACCATAATCTGGTCCCTGCAGAACTCTCTAGAGTTATTGCCTTCACATTCTACTTCCATAAATCTGAGATATCAGTCAAATGGAACTACTTGTTCATCACAAACTACCTGTGTTTTGCAACTATGCCTAGAGTACTGAAACCATATGTCAAGATATACCAACACTGGGATGCTGTCCGGCAGCTTTCCAGTCCAATTAAAACTGGCAACTCATTTTTGCACCAACTATAACATTTTAAAATGCTTTATTTTTCATAATAAAAATATTCCATTTACATAGTATCTAAATTCTCTTTGGCCACAACATTATGGTAAACTCATTGAAAGCTGGAATCATACCTCATCTCCCATTGAGTTTCCTCAATTCCTGTACTTAGAATAGTAATTGACAGAAAGCAAGTGTCTATCACTGTTCATAGAATAAATTAATTCCCAACCAGTACTTATTAATCCATTTATCAAACAAATTGGATCAATGTTCTTGATGTTCAACCAAGGGGAAAAATAAATTGAGTTTGAAATTCTGGGGATAAAAAGAATAAAAAATATTATTATTATAATGATATTGGTGATAATTAAAAAATGCCTCAAAGTATTCTGAAAGAAACTAACTCTCTGGGCTGGTGGGATGGCAGGGGTGAGGGTGGGCAGTTGGGGATAAAACGCAATGTAATGTGAAAATTATAATAATAGGCAAGTAATGAATTTTCAAGGATGTGTTGTGGACCTTATAAATGATATTTGTAAATATGCGATCCAATTGCTGGCAAGAGCAAACTGGATTAGAGAGTTATTATGTCTTTCATTTTAAGTTGTCTTTTGACCAAGAGAAAGAGAATTAGAATATTCTTAAATTGATTCTAAGCATTTATGGTTATACCTCATTTATCTCACATTACTGAGGAAGTATATTGTTATTTATATTAATGAAATAATCAGATAACTGAAAGTATCCTTAAAAAATAAGTATTTATTCTACATACACGATGGCACCATGAAGAGCTCTTCAGAACTTCTCTCTAGAGAAATGAGCAAATCTGGTGAAAACCACTGATACAAATAAATAAAGCTTCTGAAAATTGACCTAGGGAAACACTAAGGGCACTGTATTAAAGGAAACAAATACTAATTTAAGAAAATCTTCTAAAACTCTGCAAGAACAGTGGAAGTCTATGCATTTGAGTCACAACCCTCTTCCTCCCTCCCATCACCCAGGTCAACTTGATGGAGGCTATACTTGGGTAGGTGTGGCCAAGAAGACAGAGCTTTTTCAGTCCTCATCTCCCAGTCAAGAGTTGCCATATCTGTGAAGGTCAGGTCACCAACATATTTTATCCCCTTCAACACTGAATTGAAGGAGCTAAATGCCTGGTAAGTCCAATAGGTCAGGAGCTCCCTCATCTACCAACCCCCTACACATTGGATAGAAGTTCTACAGGCACGGTTAGTCAAAAATGTTGGAGTCAAGTGCCTTCACTCCAGCCTGCTTTTTGGGCAGATGTTCCATGCTGGTGAGGCAAGCTGGGGGAACCAGAGGCTATAGCCACATCCAGCACATAGTAGTGGCTCAGAGAGTCTTCCCAAAAGGAGAGGAAATCCACAAAAATAGAGAGCTCTAAAGTTATCCCCAAGGTTATTGACTTTATTTGAAACAAAGTTTGGGGAAGTTCCCTTGTAAGGACACTGAAAAGAATACCTTAATTAAGAACAACAAGCTAAACCATAGACCATCTAGTTTACCAGAGAGAACAAAGAAAAGAAAGCTAAGAATAGCCCTGTTGAGGTCATAACACTGTCATCTCATGGTGATTGTGTGCATGCTCAAGGCTGTACCGACCAAGGCCACCAAAAGCTGCACAGTACAGTAGAAACTAATTTCATTAGAATAGCCAAGTACTAAAACAAATAAACAAACAAATAATAAGAAAACAAGCCCTGGAGAGGAAAGAAACCAGTATCCAGAGTTGCTAAAATAAATTGCTGAAAATGTCCTGTTTTCAACAAGAAATCATGAGACAGGCAAAGAGCTGAAACTGTGACTAAAGCAAACAAACAAACACACAAAAACCAAGACAACAGAAACTGTGTCAGATTTAACAGGTAGGCTTCAAAGTAACCATTATACATATGTTCAAGGAACTATAGGAAGCCATGCTTAAAGAAGTATAGGAAGATATAAAGACAATGCTTCATCAAATATAAAATATGAATAAAGAATTAGAGATAAGCTTTAAAAGCAAGTGAAAATTCTGGGGTTGAAAAGTACAATATTTAAAATTCAAAATTCTTTAGAGGAACAAAATGATAGAATTTAACTAGAAGAAGAAAGCATCAGCAAACTTGAAGGTAGCTCTATGGAGATTATTCAACCTGAAGAATAGAGAGAATATATAATGAAAAAAAATTAACAGAGACTCAGAGAAATGTGAGGCTCCTTTAAGTGCACCAACATGGCATAATGGAAGTACCACAAGGAAAGGAGAAAAAGAAAGGAACTGAAAGAGAAATATTCAAAGAAATATTGGTTTAAAATTCCTGAATTTCCTGATAAATATTAACCTATACATTAGGTTAATATTTATCCTAAGAAGCTCCCAATCCCAAATATGATAAATGCAAGAGATCTATACATAAATACATGATAGTAAAAACACTGAAAGACAAAGATAAAAATTTGAAAGCAGCAGGAGAAAAACCACTCATCAATTACAATAATATTAACACCTGATTTCTAATCAGAAACAATGGAGGTCATAAGGCATGGGAAAGCATAGTCAAAGTGCTGAAGAATACAACTGTCAACCAAGAATCTTAAAACCAGCAAAACTACCTTTCAATGAAGGTAAAATAAAGACATTCCCAGGTAAACAAAAACCAAGACAATTCTTATAATTGCAAAGAAAGTGTGCAAAAACTAATAAAAGAAGTTCTTTATATTGGAAGCAAGGAAATCTACATAGAAATTCAAATCCATGTGAAAAATTGAGTACTGGTGAAGGTAACTATATAATTATAAAATACCATGTAAATTCATATTTTTATTCTTTTTTTCCTCTTATTTGATTTGAAAAGCAATTGCATGTATAAAAATGGTACTGTTTGGTCTGTACCATATAGAAATGTAGTATATAAAAGAAGCACAAAAGAGGTGGGTAAGAGCAAGATGATGACTCAAACCCATTGGAACAAGTGAAGAGAACTGTAAATGGTAATTAAGAAGGTAAATATAATAAAATCTATAAATATATATTTGCTCTCATTTCTTTTCTCAGCTTTTATAATTTACATGAAATTATGCAAAGTAATTCATAGCAGTGTATTGTTAATTTTGTAGCATATGTAAATGCAATATTTATAATAATAATAGGATAAAAGTAAAAAGACAGAATAGAGCTATATATGAGTAGCATTTCTACATCTCAGTGGAATTTAGTATAAATCTGAAGTAGATTCTGATAAACTAAAATGTATGTAGTAAGCCTTGGAGCAACCATAAAGAAAATAATTCCAAAATATAAGGGAAAAAAATAAGTATTTGCTCCAAAACATAAATAAGCTATCCAGAATGAACATTTATAAACGTACTGCCTTCTTTCTTAACTGAAATTCTGTGAACATATATTAAATCTTCTTTGGCAACTTGAGGCCATGATTATGAATATAATTGACAATGTAAATAAGTACAAGTGGCTATGCAACAATGTGAACTTGAAATATATAGAACCGTTTACTGTTAATCTAACTTCCTTCTTGTTTTTCCTTTTGTTATTTGTCAAGTGGTAATCCCCTCTTTGTGTTCATATCACAACACATGTTAAATGAGATTTATTGATTTATGTACCTGTCTTATTTCTCTTTATTCACACCAAGCAGCTCTGGGTACTGCAAACATTAAACACTAAATAAATGCTTGAGTAAAGAATAAATAGAGATTTAGAGATTTGGAGATTAACCACTTGAAGTGGTTAACAGTAAGGACTCTAATTTGAATACTTACTAACGCCTTTGCTGGCTGAACTTCCTCCAAAAAGTTATTTAAACTCTTCCTGTTCCTGTTCTCTCATTTGTCAAATGGAGATAAATATAGTGCTTATCTCATAAAGTTGCCATGAGGACTAAATGAGTTAGTATCCAAGGACAGCACTCTGAACTGGATCTTACTTACAATAAACACTATTTGTGCTTGTCCATATTATTCATGTATGGATATGCTAACATTTGTTTTGGTTGCTCTGGTAAATCTTTTGATATTTTATGTTCTTAGTAAATTTGAGATAGATAAGCTTATCAGATAAATCACTTCTGGATAAAACTTCACATTTACTTAGTTCTTTGCTATTTGTCTTTCTATTGTCTTTGCAGGCTACTCTAATTATAAATAGGAAAGACGGGGCTTCCCTGGTGGAGCAGTGGTTGAGAGTCCGCCTGCCGATGCAGGGGATACAAGTTCATGCCCCGGTCTGGGAAGATCCCACATGCCGCGGAGCGGCTGGGCCCGTGAGCCATGGCCACTGAGCCTGTGCGTCCGGAGCCTGTGCTCCACAACGGGAGAGGCCACAGCAGTGAGAGGCCTGCATACCGCAAAAAAAAAAAAAAAAAAAAAAATAGGAAAGAATAACCGCAAAACACAAGACATTTGTCTTTGGAGAGATTTGAGAATATGACTAAGAAGACAGGGAGATCTTATTTTGTAATACTAATTTGATAGTGAATACTCCATCAAGACAGAGACTTATGAACAACTAGGATCAGATTTTCTATATTGCTTATATCCCCTTGGTATTCAACATGTTTTTGCAGTCTTGTCACAATGCCTTCTTCACACTCATTTATCTGTTTTCTGTTAAATGTTCTGATGGTTCATGTCAGAAGGAGAGTGTTGGAACTCATACCAAATGACAGAGGATCTGTATTGTGGAATCTCGTTGACTGACACTTGACATTAACTTACAGAAATTTTGTGCTTTCCAAGTGTTTTTTTATATTATTTTAAATTCACCTCAAAGAAACTGTGATAATCCTAAAGAGTCTTGCTGAGTATCAAGAACTTAAGAACAGCACTGAAGAAAATGGACTCCAAAATTATTTAATGTTTAATTTATCATGTCCAAGGGATATAAGTGGCACAAGCATGTCATCAACTCTAGCTTTTATTTATACATTTACTATTACAAGTCTTTCTGTCTAGAATGTAAGTCTTTAAGTTCCTAATGAGTCTTTTGCTTTGAAATTATGAAAGGTATGATAATCTCTTCTTGGTGTGTTCGTGCCACCTACAAACTTTGGAATCCTGCGGCATGCATCAGATTTTTCAAACAGGTATTCTGTCAAGGACCTAGGAAGCTTTCTTGATGAGAAAGGGAATGGAATGTTAAGGGAGTGCAGAAGCCAAATATTAAATTACTTCTAGCAATTAAATGCTTCCACTGAAACCATGCAAAATGTATAAGAATATTTCCAGAAAGTAAACAACAAAGAAAAAAAAACTCAAATGTTTTATACATCCTGAGAAATATGTTCTATACATCCTGAGAAATATGTTCTAAACCTATATGATCCTTGATGTTCTCACATAGGTGGTAATTTCTTATTAATATCAACATATAATTTAAAACTTAATTCTTATATGTAAGAAGTGGCACATTCAGTTTGGAAGCCCTAAAAAGAGTAGTCTCTGTTAGGTAGTATTTTATAATACTCTGATATCCTCAATGTGTACAGTTAGTGAAAATTCCTAATTTATTCCTAAAAAAAATATTTGTATTCTCAAGATTCTAACTCAAATACAGTTTTCCTCTTCCAGTTGGAGACGATTCTAATAAAATAGCTCAGTCCAGGGTTTCTCAACCATGGCACTATTAATTTTTAGGGCTGCATAATCCAGTGCTTTGAGGGGCTGCCTTGTGCATTGTAAGATATTTAGCAGCATTCCTGGCCTCTATCGAGGACCCTCCCTCAAATTGTGATGATCCAAATTATATCTAAACATTGCCAACTGGTCTAGTCTAAAAAGAAGTGTTTTAGTTTTTAATACTATGCAACAGATTACCACAAACTCATTGGCTTAAAACAACACAAGTTTATATCACAATTTCCCTGGTCAGCAGTCTGAGTTAGCAGGATATCACTAGGCTGAAATCAAGGTGTTGGCAGGGGCTTCCAATCTCATCTAGGGCTCAGCAAGAAGGATGCCATCTGCAAGTGAAGGACAGAGGCCTCAGGAGAAAGCAACCATACTGGTACATTGACCTTGGGCCCCCAGCCTCCAGAAATGTGAGAAAAATAAATTCTGTTGTTTAAGCCACTCGGTGGTGGTATTTTATTACAGAAGGCCTAGCAAACTAATACAGAAGACTATTCAACTACCTCAGTCTGTGGCAGCAAAGCAGTTTGTTCTCAAAAAACTACCAGGAAGCCAAAGTGAATTTCACATCAGGATACAAATGCCTCTGGAAAATCATAGCTTCTCCCCTTCTACTTTCCAAATCTCATGCGTTTCCGGTTATTGCACAGGAAAGGGGATTCTGGAAAATAGTTTCCAGCTTCTCTTCAATACACAGAAGAAATTTTAGAAGATGTTACTGGTGAATCCAAGTTGAAAACAGGCAATGAAGCATGGTAGTGATCAGAAATTTGTTCCCAAATCTTAGCTTGCTATTATTTTTGTCCTTGTTTCTTCAGTTTGAGTTGTATTTGTGCTACACTTTAATCTTCTTTAATGCTCTTACTATTATTCTTTTAAGTGTATATTTCTTCCCAGTTGTTCTATTTCATTAGTAGTTGCCTAATCCATATGCTTTGGCTGTATTTTTCACATGGCTACTGGATCTTCTTGGATTTGTTATTAACTTATCAATTTATATTTTTGGCTGCTCATTGCTTTATCTCCTTGGGTTACTTGAAAGATAGTAATGATGATTAATTTCTCTTTAGCCATGGATTTACTAGTCAATAAGTTATTAGTACCTGTAGAAGGTGGGAGACTTGACTAAGAAGTCTTCTAATGGTGAAGTCTGGGTTTCTCATTTTAGAGGGCAGAGAATAGAGCATGAAGGACTCCTTTGGCCAAAAGTTCATCCTCTGGAAGACCCTGAGGAAAGGCTCTGTTCAGTATTTGCAGCAAATTTTTTCACTTTCAAAATTCTAAAGTAGTGAAGACCTCAAGCCCGAAAGCTGTCCAGCTCTGGAGTGGCGGGCATTTCAAAGGCCATCAGGCTGCTGTCTCTCCCAACAATGGAAGAAGTGGAAACTTACAGAGCCTCTTTAATTAAAAAAACCAAAAACATAAAACTCTTCTCTTCCTACAACATCCACTAGAATTTGACATTTTGAATTTTTACTATTTTTCATCACTTACAGATAAGAATATATGACACAAATGGCTAAATATTTTTTAGACTACCAACTATTAATCAGGCTCCATTCCTTGGCTAATTATATGAATTTTTTTCTACTATCTAAAAGTAGTTTGAATTTATACAAATAAATTAATGAATGAGAGCTTGAAAGGAGATGGATGTCCATAGAATATAAAATGATTCCTCATTTGTCATCTTGCTGAAATTCCAAAGAACCAGCCAGTGGAAGAAACCTTCTTTCTAGATAGAAGTTTTCTATCTTTTACACCAGTTGCCTTAATAATAGATAATTATAGTCGTCTACACACTTCCTAGAGCTTAAATTTGATATAATTTTATTCATTTCCTGCCTTAAGTCACTTCTGAAATTTGTTGAAAAATTTTAAACATCTGCTTAATTCCCCTGATGAAGTGGCTACATTTTATTATAAGTGAAGCAATCTGTATGTTTAGCTTATTTCTTGTGTGTGTATATTCAGCATGGTGATTTGATAAAAATGGGCCTATAGATCTAAATCATACATTTAATAGTCATTTGCAAAGTTCAGAGAACTTTTGAAAATTTAGATTTTTTTTTTTTTTCGGTACGCAGGCCTCTCACTGTTGTGGCCTCTCCCGTTGCGGAGCACAGGCTCTGGACACACAGGCTCAGCAGCCATGGCTCATGGGCCCAGCCGCTCTGTGGCATGTGGGATCTTCCCGGACCAGGGCACGAACCCGTGTCCCCTGCATCGGCAGGCGGACTCTCAACCATTGCGCCACCAGGGAAGCCCCAAGAGTACAATTTTATTATGGCTAAAATAATCATAAGTGATGCCAGTATGTCCTTGCCCATTTGATTTATTGGCTCAAATTTCTATCTACATATTAAAAATGGGCACCCACTTGTCTTGGGAGACAGAAGCATTCGAGCAGCATGACTTACTTGCTTTCAAGTCGAACTTAGTTTTATCCTTTTGGCAGCTGCTCAAGCTTATTACTCCATAATTGGCACCAACAGCTGCCTCTGCTGTGTAAACCATATGAACATCACACAGTCCAGACTCTCACCATCTCATTTAGTATTAGCTCACTTTTTGTGCAATGAAGTGTGTAGTCACAAGAAAGCAAACCAGGGCCTCCCTGGTGGCGCAAGTAGTTGAGAGTCTGCCTGCCGATGCAGGGGATACGGGTTCGTGCCCCAGTCTGGGAGGATCCCATATGCCGCGGAGCGGCTGGGCCCGTGAGCCATGGCCGCTGAGCCTGCGCGTCCGGAGCCTGCGCGTCCGGAGCCTGCGCGTCCGGAGCCTGTGCTCCGCAACGGGGAAGGCCACAACAGTGAGAGGCCCGCGTACCGCAAAAAAAAAAAAAAAAAAAAAAAAAAAAGAAAGCAAACCAAAAAAATAGTATGGAGAGTATTATGATCTTGAATTCAGAAAAAATGTGGTCTTAAAATATTCCTTTTAGTATCTGAATCTGATACATTACCATAGTTTCCTTAAAGCCATGCATATATTCATTTTCTACATAGTTCATTTTCTACATGTCTTGCTTATAAATTAAAGGAGAAAATAAATGTAAAGAACAATTCTAATAAAGTAACAATATGAAAGATTCAACTTCTGCATTTAGAACTTAAACATAAATTATAACTCTATCTTTACCTTGTGAAGCACAATTTTAAATAATGGACAGGAAAGACAAGGTTAAGTAGAGCTACATCAGGGTATTACCTTGAAGCATATGGAGTTTTACCCATTTGAAGATAAGATGAACTGAAATCTCTAATTCAGAAGTTTATCTACCATAAACCAAACATTTATCCGTCTGCCCTCTCAGTGCGATGAAAACCTTTGGCCCATAATAGAATTCACCTTAAGTATGTTCTTTTATAAAACAGATGTTTCTCTTAATCATGCCCAGTTAAATGTGCAGTAAGCTTAGGAAATACATCCTGACTGACAAGATACATCTAGAGTAAACAGGACTGTTGAGTTCTTTGTAACAAGTAACCCTGCTTGAACACTAATTTACTTATCATGTACTTCTATGTGATGGTATTGAATATCTTCTAATGTCAATGTACCGAATTAAGGAACATATGGGATATGTGGGTCTAATAAATGATATTAATCCATGCATACTCTAGAAGATATTAGATAAGATAAATATGAATGTAAATATAAATGTGTATTATAAGTATATGTATCAATTAATATACACAAATGAATAACTACAATATAATTTCAGTTACTGTAGCTGAATTTAACTATTACCAAAAAACAAAATAATTATTTTAAATGAGTGATTTCTAATACTGTTCCTTGAAAACACATATTTAAGTTTACCCTGATTTATTTACCTCATGAAATCATGTAAGAAACAAAGATTTCTAATATAATTTTCTTATCTATTCATCTTTATCAAATCTACTACTATAAAGACGCAGATCATCATGTCTGAAATAAAATGCTTCATGGTTTTAGCCTCCTCACCAGCCCATTTTAAATTACCCAAGCATATTAAAACACATCAGCTTCCTAAAACAAATTTTAGATATCATGATGCTGTTTGGGAAAGTAAAGAAATACCTTTTTTCTTAACAATCTAGCTCCTCAAGATAAATTATTTACAGGATCAAACCTTGCTTTGCAAATAAACACCTACTTTCACAAATCCATACACACACACAACACACAAACACATTTTATGTCCTCCTATTTTGAGCCTTCACTCCTAGATGATGTTCATTAGATTTGATAAAGTGATTGAACCTATTTGAACAAACCAGACTTTGTGTGTGTGTGTGTTTATTTTAAATCAGGCACTCTTACTTTATGCGTTTATAAATAATTTATTTACAAATCTTTTTTTCACCTTTGTAACAGGGACTATCCTAAGCATGGGTGAAAAAATAATCAAGTCATAGTCCTTGCCTTGTAGAAGTACACATTCTTGATGGTTAAAGAAGTTTCCTCTATTTTTATTTTGCCAAGACTATTTTTTTAATGAATACATTTGAATTTTATAAAATGTATTTTTGTATTTCTTTTGAAATTACTATACTACTTTTCTTCTTTAGTATGTTAGTATGGTGCATTGCATTGCTTGATTTTGAAATGGTGAACTAGTCTTTCATTACTGAAACAAACTCTACTTGGCTGTAATATATTATCCTTTTATTTATTGCTAGATTTTATCTGTTAATATTTAGCTGAGGATTTTGTGTCTATATTCAAGATGAATATTTGCATTTTTCTTTCCTTGTAATCTTTTTCTAGCTATGATATCGGGATGTTGGACTGATAAATTGGGAAATATTTTCTCCCATTCAATTTTCTGGAGACATTATGTAGAAAATATATTACTTCTGTCTTAAATGTTTGGTAGCATTCACCAGTGAAACTATCAGAGACTGAGATTTACTTTGTTAGACATTTCACTACTTGTGGCTCATTTCATTGAGAATAAATTTTGATAGTTTTAAGGGATTGGTGCATTTCACCTAATTTTTTCAAATTTACTGCTGTATAATCACTTGTAATATTGTCCTACTATTATTTTAATATCAGAGGAGCATTACTGAGTCTTCTTTCCTTTCTTTGTTAGCCTTACTAGACGTTTATCAATTTAATTGATCTTTAAAAAGACAACACATTTTGGCTTACTGATTTTCTCTACTGTTTAGTTTTTAATTTCACTGATCTTTTATCTAATCGTTATTTTATATTCTTTGTTTGCTGTAGGTTTATTTTGCCCTTCTCTCTCTAGTTCTTAAGGTGGAAACTTAGATTATGGATTTTAGATAATTCTTCTGTTCCAATATATGCATTTAATGCTATAAATTTTCCTCTAAGAACTGTTTTAGCTATACCCAACAGGTATTGCTATAGTATATTTTTATTGAATTCAAAATGTTTCCTTATATACCTGAGACTTCCTCTTCACCCATAGATTGTTTAGAAGTGTATTGTTTCATTTCCAACTCTGGGGATTTTGGGGATTTTCCAGATATCTTTTTTTTTTAACATCTTTATTGGAGTATAATTGCTTTACAATGGTGTGTTCCTTTCTGCTTTATAACAAAGTGAATCAGTTATACATATACTATGTTCCCATATCTCTTCTCTCTTGCGTCTCCCTCCCTCCCACCCTCCCTATCCCACCCCTCTAGGTGGTCACAAAGGACCAAGCTGATCTCCCTGTGCTATGCGGCTGCTTCCCAGTAGCTATCTATTTTACGTTTGGTAGTGTATATATGTCCATGCCACTCTCTCACTTTGTCACAGCTTACCGTTCCCTCTCCCCATATCCTCAAGTCCATTCTCTAGTAGGTCTGTGTCTTTATTCCCGTCTTACCCCTAGGTTCTTCATGACATTTTTTTTCTTAGATTCCATATATATGTGTTAGCATATGGTATTTGTCTTTCTCCAGATATCTTTTTGTTATTTATCTCTAGCATTCTATTATGGTCAGAGAACATGCTCTATATGGTATTTATTTTATTAACTAAAATAATTACTATTTGTTTTGCTTGTCTTTCATTCCTGAAGTTATATGATTTCTTCTGGAATCATTTTTGTTTAGCCTAAGAAACTTTTTTTAAATTATTTTTGGTGGGGGCATTCTGCCACTGACAGATAATCTTATGTTTCCTTAATCTAAGAATGTCTTTATGTCGCTGTTATTTTTGAAGGATATTGTAACTGGACACAGAATTCTAGGTCAAGAGAGGGTGGGATCAAGATGACAGAGTAGGAGGATCCTGAACTCACCTCCTCCTACAGATACATCAAAACTAAAACTATACATAGAACAACTCTCTCTAAAAACAACCTGAAAACTAGTAGAACAGCTCTTCTACAATTAAGGACATAGAGAAAAAATAATAATTGAGATGAGTAGGAGGGGCAGAGACATGATTTAGTCAGGACACACATCCCAAGTAGGCAACCTAAAAAAGGAAGGGAATATCACAAACTCAGAGGTCCTCCCTGAGGAGAAAGGGGTTTGAACCCCACATTGGGCACCCCTGCCCTGGGGACAGGCACCAGGAAGATGAGCACCCTTAAATGGTTCTGAAAAACAGCAAGACTTTTGACCTGGAGAGCTGGAGGTCTTTAGGAAACCAAGTTTGCTCTTAAAGGGTTTACACACAAATTGAAAAGTGCCTGGCACTCTAGTCAGCTTGCCAAGACTGCACAGGCAAACCCCCTGGAGATTACTAAAAATAGAAACACAACTTTCCAAAATCTATGGGACATATCAAAAACAGCTCTAAGAGGGAAGTTCTTAGTGATACAGGCCTACCTCAAGAAACAAGAAAAATCTCAAATAAACAATCTAAACTTACACCTAGAGGAATTAGAAAAAGAAGAATGAGCAAAGTAGTAGAGGAAAGTAAATTAAAAAATCAAAACAGAAATAAATAAAATTGATACAAAAAAAAGAAAAAAGATCAATGAAACTAAGAGCTGGTTTTCTAAAAAGATTTTTAAAAAATGGATAAACCTTTAGCCAGAATCAAGAAAAAAACAGAGAGTACCCATGTAAATAAAATTAGAAATAAAAGAGAAGTTACAACCAATATTACAGAAATACAAACAATCACAAAAGAATACAAGAATTATATACCAAAATTGGACAGTGTAGAAGAAATGAATAAATTACTAGAAACATATAATCTTCCAAGACTGAATCAGGAAGAGATACAAAACCTTAACAGACTGATTAACAGTAATGAAACTGAATCTATAATAAAAAAAAAACTCTCAACAAACAAAATTTCAGAATTAGATGGCTTTGCAAGGGAATTCAACTATACATTTAAAAAAGTTAATACTTATGCTTCTCAAACTGTTTCAAAAAATTGAACAGAATGGAACACTTCCAAACTTATTCTATTAGGCCATCATCATCCTGATATCAAAACGAGACAAAGACACTGCCAAATAAAATTACAGACTAATGTCACTGATGAACATAGATGCAGAAATCCTCAACAGAATATTAGCAAACCATATTCAACAATACATTAAAAGGATCATATAACATGATCAAATGAGATTTGTTCCAGGGATGCAAGAATCATTTAATATCTGCAAACAAGTCAATGTGACACGTCATATTAACAAAATGAAGGATTAAAACCATATGATCATCTTGGTAGACACAGAAAAGGCATCAGACAAAATTCAACATCCAATCATAGTAAAAGCTCTCAACAAAGTGCATATAGAAGGAACATACCACAACATGGTAAAGACTACTTATGAAAAACTCATAGCTAACATCACACTCAATAGTGAAAATCTGAAAGCTTTTCCTCTAAGATCAGGAACAAGACAAGAATGCTCACCTTTGCCACTTTTATTCAACATAGTATTAGAAGTCCTAGCCACAGCAATCAGAGAAGAAAAAAAGAAATAAAAGGCATCCAAATTGGAAGGGAAGAAGTAAAACTGTCACTGTAAATATTACACTATATATAGAAAACCCTAAAGGCTATCCCCAGAAAACTATTAGAACTATTGGAATAAGTTCAGTAAAATTGCAGAATACAAAATTAATATACAGAATGCTGTTGCATTTCTACAAACTAATAATGAACTATCAGAAAGAGAAATCAAGAAAACAATCCCAGTTACAATCATGTCTAAAGTAAATAAATACCTAGGAATAAGTTTAACCAAGGAGGTGAAAGACCTGTACTCTGAAAACTATAAGACGCTGAAGAAAGAAGTTGAAGATAACACACATAAATGGAAAGATATACTGTGCTCATGGATTGGAATAATTATTATTGTTGAAATGTCTATACCACACAAAGCAATCTACAAATTTAGTGCAATCCCTATCAAAATACCGATGGCATTTTTCAGAGAACTGGAAAAAATAATCCAAAAATTTGTATGGAAATACAAAATACTGCATATAGCCAAAGTAATCTTGAGAAAGAAGAACAATTGGAGGTATCAAGCTCCCTGATTTCAGACTATACTAGAAAGCTGTAGTCATCAAAACAGTATGGTGCTGACACAAAAAACAGATACATAGATCAGTGGAACAGAATAAAAAGCCCAGAAATATACCCATATATATATGGTCAACTAATCTACAACAAAGGAGGCAAGAATATACAAAGAAGAAAAGAGTCTCTTCAATAAGTTGTGTTGAGAATACTGGACAGCAGCATGTAAAATAATTAACTAGACCCTTTTCTCACACCAGACAAAAATAAACTCAAAATGGATTAAGTGTTTAAATATAAGACCTGAAATCATAAAATTTCTAGGTGAAAACACTGGCAGTATGCTTTTTGACATCAGTCATATTAATGTGTTTTTGGATCTGTCTATTCAGGCAAAGGTAAAAAAGTAAAAATACACAAATAGGACCACATCAAACTAAAATGCCTTTGCAAGCTAAGGAAACCATCAACAAAATGAAAAGGCAGCCTACGGAATGGGAGAAGATATTTGCAGATCATTTGTCTGATAATGTATTGATAACCAAAATATAAAGAACTTACACAAGTCAATATATTAAAAAAGACTGTGTTTTTAAAATAGGTTGAGTTATAATTAGCATACAATATTATATTAGTTTTATGTGTACAACATAGTAATTTCATATCAATATTATATTAGTTTTAGGTGCACAACATAGTAATTTCATATTTTTATTAATTAGGATATTATCACCACAATAAGTCCAGCTACCATCAAAAAAAGGGTGGTACAGAGGATCTGAATAGGCATTTTCCCAAAGAAGACATACAGAAGGCTAAAAGGCAAATGAAAAGATATGCAACATGACTAATCATCAGGGAAATGCAAATCAAAACCACAGTGAGATACCACCACACTTTTCAGAATGACTATCATCCAAAAAACAGCAAATTAGAAGTGTTAACAAGGATGTGGAGAAAAGGAAACCCTTCTGCATTGTTAGTGGGAATGTATCAATATTTTGGTACAGCCACTATAGAAAAAAGTATGAAGAGTCCCCCCCAAAAATAAAAAGTATAACTAACATACTATCCAAAAATTCTTCTCCTGTATATTTACCTGGAGAATAGGAAAACACTAATTTGAAAAGATATATGCACCCCCATGTTCACTGTAGCATTATTTACAATGGTCAAGATATGGAAGCAACATAAGTGTCCATATTACTCAGCCATAAAAAGGAAAGGAATCTTGCCATTTGTGACAACATGGATGAACCTAGAGGGTATTATGCGAAGTGAAAAAAGTCAAAGACAAATACTGTATGTTTTCATTTATAAGTGGAACCAATAAAAAATGTACAAATATAACAAAACAGAAACAGGCTAATAGTTATAGTGAACAAAACAGTACTCACCAGAGGGGGGCAGTGCAGAATGGATGAAAAGCATGAAGGGGATTGAGAGGTACAAACTACCAATTATAAATAAATAAACCTCAGGGATATAATGTACTGCACAGGGAATATAGTCAATAATATTGTAATAACTTTGTGTGTTGTATAGTGTATAAAAATATTGAATCGCTGTGTTGTACACCTGAAACTAATATAATATTGTAAGCCAACTACACTTCAATTTAAAAAATAAGAATTCTAGGTTGAAAGGATTCTTTATCTTTTCATGGTTAGTCTGGTTAGAGGTTTATCAATTTTACAATTTAACTGGCATCTGCAGTGGTTCCAATGTCAGTTTGGTTTTCAACTCCTTTGCTGTGCTTCAATGAATTGTTCCATTAATTCCATCAGGGTGAGCCCAGACTTGTTTACAATTACAGACTATTCAGGAGCTCTCTGCTCTTGCTCACTCCTCTCCAGGATTTGGCCCACATTCTCTGTATCCTTTAAAGCCCCTTACATTGTCTCCCGGATAAATATATTTTTGGTTTATTTCCTCGGTAATTGAGCTTCCCATGCTGCAAAGCAGTTCCATTCTTCTGGAGTTACCCTCGTAGATAAGTTCTATAAGAAAATAGAAAAAAGTGGGAAATCTCCCCAAACTCTATGGACTTCTTTTCTACAATTCCTCTGGCCAGGAAAATGGTTTTATATTGAGCTTTCAGGTGCCTAAGATGTTCTGCACTACTGATGCCTCATTCCTTTCTAAAACCCTCTCTTATGGACTTTATCGTACTTCAATAACTGCCTCGGTGCAGTCTTTAAGTGGCACTTCTGTCAATTCTATCCCATTCTTTTATGGTCCCTCCTATTTTCCAAAACTCAGTAGATTTGTGTTTGCACAAAACTGACCCTTCCTTAAATTTTTCTCCCATATTCCTATTTAAATAAAATGTTTCCTAGAAATATTTTCAAAAAGTATGGTGTTTGCTGCTGAGTAAATTCTTCTGTTATTTCAGCATGAGCTGCAATTGCTTACACTTAGAGTCATTCAGCAGGAAGTCAGCAAGTGAACCAGAAATTTGAAATATTGCCAAAGAAAGTAAATGAAGAGATAACCAATAGATAAATAAACATAAGCCACATCTTTGTGCACTTATCCATTTTTTTAATGAACTTGGAAAATTTTTGTAATTTTAATGCAATTTTAAATGTGTTCTTAGAAGACAAAAATATTGCAAGTGGTATCAGTCCTAAGTTGTACTATCTACTATCAGGTGAAAGTGTCTACAAAATTAAAATTATTTACTCTTTTGGACAAGAACTTTGTATGCTATAGTCTGTGTCTTATGAGATGAATTTACTCCTTAAACAATAAAATCTTGTTTAATTAAAAATTTGAAATTATGATAATTAAGGTAAGCTTAACTGAAATACATATGTGCACCCTCAAAAGATTACTTTCTAGAGTGCAAATCAAGGTACTATTTAGCCTATTTTAAAGTAAAAGCCAGAAAATTATTTTAATCCATTTTAGCAGTGGTTTTATTCAAATATTGTGCATGGCAATAAAATAAATTTTGTCTATGAGTATCTTTAGGCTCAAAACAGTTTTTTTCCTCCACATTTGTGATTGATTCCCACATTCCTCAATTGCTGTCAGCAGATTATTATATGTATATTTTATTTCATGACATTTCCTCTATTTTTACTTTATTTTATTTTTTTCATGTCATTTCTTCTTAAATGTTCTATAATTCAGACTTAACTCTTATTTCCCAATTGGGCACAATTAAAGATATTTTACTACAAATACTGAAGTGTGAAAGTCAATGATAATTAAGAGCTTTACAATACAGAAAGGTGAACTGAGAATTCCTGTGTTGAAATTATGAGAGAAGAAAATACTAACATTGCATATGGTGAGAAAGTAAGAAATTGAATGGGAAAAAGAAAAAAAAACTAGAATGAACAGAATGTGCAATTTTATACACAGCTGAACATAAAACACAACACTAGAAACTTAAGAAATGTCAAATTCCTTCTGCTGGTGATAATTCAATGTCTCTTCTTATTTTAATGTTTTTTCCCCAACAAAATTTGATTTCATCTATAAGCACCTATAGCATCTTAATTTTTATTTAAATCTTCTTGGAAGATAATATTCTAACACTAATACATCCAATAGCTTAAAAAATCTTAGCTGATAACGGCTTCTATGAACATTTTACAGCATACTCTTTACTATATTATATGTTTTGCTACTATATATAAAATAAATTCCTTAAGGGCAAAAAATCTGTGTTATTCATCTATTGTCCATGAATAATGCCTAACACAGTGTCTTGAGCACAGTAGGAACTAAATAAATGTTTGTTGAATGGATGGGTAGACCAGATTTTTTAGGGCATTTGATATCTCAAGCTGTTTTAAGTACGTGTCACAGAATTGTCTTCTTTCTGCCTCTAGGCACTTACAATGTACCTTGCTGCACTACTTTGGAGCATTTTTTTATTATTACTTGTACTATCCCAGGCCCAAGGAAAAGAGGAGATATAAGATAAGAATGGGGGAACTTTTAAGGAGGTGTGAAGGTTTTCTTTTGAGATTCTTTAGATTGTTAAAATATGTGATAATCGATATGACTTTAAAGAAATAACAGAAAGTTATTTCTTCTAATACCTGATGCCTATGCCTCTAGCCCCTCTGGACAGACATGACAAAGCAATGTTAGTACCAAGTTCCATGAACTGAAATTAATTAATACATATTTATTGAGCTCCTAGATTTCAGTAGGAGATAAGTATAACATGGTAAATAGAGAAAAGGGGATTTCTGTCCAATTTAAAAAACAAATACTCAAACATGCCATCTTAGGACAGTGTGATCAAAAATTAACAAAATCCAGTGGAAACACATCTTGATCACCAAAACAACCCTGTGGTCTGGTGTGGTGACTATGTCAAGAAAACATGTATTAATTAGTATATTTTCATCAATTAAAAGGATATAATAGGAAAAAATGGTTAAATCAGAAGGGCAATTATAATCTCTATATGTTGCCAAGTGAAGCAATTAATTGTATAAAAATACTTTTCTCATACATATACTGCAATGAAACTGTTTTTTATCTTTCAGTATGCTTTGAAATTTTTTGTTGAAAGGTGAACATAATGTTATGGGTAAAAGGAATTGTGATAAATAGGCCTTTAATAATGTAGTGGCAAGTTGTGGAAAAAGGGGAAGCATTAATGTAGCCTATGAGTATGTCTCAGTTTTTGGTGAACCTGCATCTGTGGACCATGAACTTCACCAGTGCTTCTCATGTTTTGTTTTGTTTTGTTTCCTCCACCTAGGTGGGACTGGGTGGATGAAGGGGCTGGAGTTGTGTACTTCCATTCTTTCAAGTAGATTAGGCTCCAACCTCCTGCTGGAAGCTCAAGGGGACTTTTATCTGATAATCACTAGGAGGGCCTGGTAGACCTCCAGAAGGTCAAATTTTCAAAAGTGTTGGGACCCTCCTATAACAACCTCTTAGAATTTTGACTCAGAATTGTCCACATTACACATCCAGCAATTCATTAATTACAGCCTCCTACTCCAGCATTGGTTCCCACAGAGGTTCTACTTGTGAGTTTCTGCCCTGATAAATTATGATTCTCTATATCCACCTGTCTCTCCAATTTTGCCATCAGCAGTTTACCCTGTGACTTCACTTCTCTGACAGTTCTAAGAAGGACTGTTGGTTTTTCAATTTGTTCAACTTGTTGCTTTTGTTTGGGACAGAATAGCAACTTCTAAGTTCCTTATACCTGTACTGGAAACCAAAGGTCCCAAATTGGTTTCTCTCTCTCTTTCTCTCTCTCTCTCTCACACAGTAGAGGCTTTCTCTTTCACAGTAGAGGCTTTCTTCAGTTTTCTGGTCATCTTGTCAGTAGGGATTTAAAAGACTGATCAAGAACTCTCAGCATATGACTGGGGGTTTGCCAGTTATGAAATTTATTGCAGGATGAAACCTCTGATAGCAAATTCTTTGTACTTTCACATCAAACTGATCCACTTTTAATTTCTGATTTGAAAAGATCTGACTGCCCGAATACTGAGTGTCAAATATTGAAAAAGATCCTGGTTTTCAGCAGAAACTATGTATTCTGTTACTTAATCACCAGCATCACTATGGTTTTCTTTGTGATAACCTTGTCCCCAAGTATACCTGTTGTTTCCCAGGCCAGTCTCACTCTTTTAACCTCTCCAGAAAATGAACTGATTTCCCTCTAGAAGAGGCTATTACTAGGCTGTGTAGTGTTAAGGAGCTCTAGCTACCCCACTGCCTCTTAAACAACTTACAACTGCTCTTCCTCATTGTAGCCATCTCTTTCGCCCCAACTCCCAGCAGTATCTGATTCTCCAATTCCCGAGGCTATGAGGAATTCCATAATGAAAGAATGATTCTCAGTTTGTACCACTAGTGATTAAGAATTTGGACTTCTCAGGTCTGACAATTCAGATCTGTTAATTCACTTACCACCATTCCATCTGCATTCTAGCTTCCAAATGTGTTGCTCTTGTCTGTCTTCTAGTTCTCTCCATCACTGGAGTTTCATGCCCTTAAAATAGTCCCCTTAACTTTTTTTCAGGATTTTGTTATACTGTGAAAGTAGATACTAGCATACAATCCATCATTTACCTGAAACTCTCCACATTTCTCTTACTAATATAGAATCAGATATTGGAGCAAATGTATTTATCCACCCATGGAAAAGTGCACCACATATTTAATTTCACTAGGGACATTTAATCTACTAATTCTGCTAATAAGTCAAAATGTTAAAATTGATCAAGAAAATTAGAATTTCAAAACAAATGGTAACATCATTTTTTTCAAAAATAAGTCTACCTCTTTAAACAGTGAAGAGGAAAATGTGTTAAAGAAAACTCATAGAAAGCATAAATTAGAAAACATCACAAAGTATTTCCTGCTTTGTATTTTTCAATATTTCTCCCTGTGTTCTCCCAGAAGAGAAATCTGGTTGTTAGACTCATCAAATCTGCCACTTAATCTCAAAGGCAAATGTAAGATGTAGCCCTAATGCTTTCTGCATTTTTGTGCCTTATGAAACCACATAGTAAAATTGATTGGAATGTAATAAAAATATATTAACTGTGATATATAAAATCAACACTTGGTAGCTGTCATTCTCAGAAAATTACATCCCTTCCTAAGCAAACAATTTGAAATTTTAGAATATATGATTAATTGAAACTTCAGATACCAATGATTATAACAGTAGCTATATTGCTATAGTTGTGAGAGGATAAAATTTATATTTAATAAACATAGCAGGACGTAACAGCTTGACTGTAATAGTGTCAGTAGGTAAGACTCTTATATGTGCTGAGTGGGTATGTAAATTCATCAAACAGTAGACATGTTATTTGACAGAATTGCAACAGTCTATGATATTGTGATTTTATATTAAGTAAATCTGGTAAATTTGTCAGGCCTGAAAAAGATTGCTTATCAAAGAAATGTGACTCATTCAGGTCTCAGTGATTACCATTAACAATACTATACTAAAGAGTAGCATGTATATTACTTTATAAATTATAAGGAATTCCAAAATGCAATATTTCATTGATAGAAGTAATCTATGAGGAAAAATAATTATAATCATCCCCAATTTACAATGGAGGAAACTAATATTAAAGTAGTTAAAATTCTTACTCAATGTTCCGTACAAAAAATGAGGTTCCTCTTACAGATTTTCATTTCCCTACTCTGCTTCATATATATGATAAAGACCCTTCCAGTTTCTTTTTTTAAACTTTAAGTATTTACTACCTTGTTTCTCCTGCATTGTTCCAGAAAATCACCTTAAATAAAAATAAAAAATAATGTATTCTGGCTGCTACGTCATTTTGATAGTAGAGGAAATGAGACACAGAGAAGTTAAGCAACTTTTTCAAAGTCACACAGTAAGTATAGGGTTAGTATCATAATTCAAGGCACTCAGGCTCCAGCGCCCTCAAATTAAATGTAAGAATCTGCTTCCCAGTTAAATAAATCTCCTTTGCAGTTAAAATAATTTTTAAAAATTGTAATAAATGAAAATATGTTATTGCTTATGCCTTCCATTGAGCACAAATATATGCAGAAACGATAGATATGAAAAACAAGAGTCAACTAAATTATACAGAGTGATTACCAAACACAAGGCTTATATAGAAAGAGTGTTCATATGGGTGTAAGTAAAAGACCTCATGCTTAAAGCATAACTGTAGTTATCTCTTTAATATGATGTTAAAAATGAATGTGATTTTTAAAATATTTCTATACACATGACAATAAAATATAACTAAAGTAAAACTGAAATATGTGTGGCATTAATAAGTTTAGCCTTTGGTAGCTTAAATTTACTTTTGTTTTCAAATGTATGAGAATATTTAATATTAAATATAAATAATTTTAATATTACTTTAAAATGGCATATACATTTGATACACACATTTGAAGAGGACAAAATTATTATTTTAAGCTCAAGTAAATAGATATACTTGTGAATCATGCAATTGATTATGATTTACAGTTTCTAATATAATGTCAAGTGAATATGCTTTTCCTTTCCACGTTAATGACTTTCAATTAAATAGCCAGCATAAGTTAAGCAGTTGCAGGTGAACAGCTGGATCTTAATTTCTTCATTTGACTTTTAAGTACACATATTTAAGATTATTTAATTAAATTTGCACTGGTGTCACAAATTGACAAACACATATACTGAGAGCTTAATGGAAATAGAATTACCTCCAATAAGAGTGAAGTTGGAAATAAGCTCCTTTTGGAGAAAAGATAAATGGATAAAGAAGATGTGGCACATATATACAATGGAATATTACTCAGCCATAGAAAGGAACGAAACTGAGTTATCTGTAGTGAGGTGGATGGACCTAGAGACTGTCATACAGAGTGAAGTGAGTCAGTAAGAGAAAAACAAATACCATATGCTAACACATATATACAGAATCTAAAAAATAAAAAAGAAAGAAAGAAAGAAAATGGTCAGAATAACCTAGGGGCAAGATGGGAATAAAGATGCAGACCTACCTCAGAATGGACTTGAGGATATGGGGAGGGGGAAGGGTAAACTGTGACAAAGCGAGAGAGTGGCATGGACATATATACACTACCAAATGTAAAATAGATAGCTAGTGGGAAGCAGCCGCAGAGCACAGGGAGATCAGCTCAGTGCTTTGTGACCAACTAGAGGGGTGGGATAGGGAGGGTGGGAGGGAGGGAGATGCAAGAGGGAAGAGACATGGGGACATATGTATATGTATAACTGATTCACTTTGTTATAGAGCAGAAACTGACACATCATTGTAAAGCAATTATACTCTAATAAAGATGTTAAAAAAAAAAAGAAACTAATTTGTGTGGATTCCCATTTTTCCTTGGGTACCAGATCACTTCCAATGTACAATCAGGTGGTTTGGCATTTATATGACTTATGGAACTCAGACCTTCTGTATCCCCTATGGAACATACATTTAAGCATAGAGTGGGGACTGTCATATTGTTTCTTGGACTTACAACATTTTATTTCCTATTACTTATTAAAATCTGGCATACAAACATATGAATGAACTCTCATTTACCATCTCTCTCCCGCTCCTGCTCTTTCACACACACATAAATACACAAACATACCCAAAGTTTCATGATGGCACAAGCGCTGTGTAGTAAAACTAGATCTCATTTGGATAGATCTGTGCACATCATCTGTGCATTACCATGATATAAATTATATCAAACTCAGAGTTTTGACATGCCAGATCAAGAATATAAGCACAGCGACTTCCCTGGTGGTGCAGTGGTTAAGAATCTGCCTGCCAATGCAGGGGACACAGGTTCGAGCCCTGGTCCAGGAACATCCCACACGCCATGGAGGAACTAAGCCCATGTGCCACAACTACTGAGCCCGTGTTCTAGAGCCCACAAGCCACAACTACTGAGCCCATGTGCCACAACTACTGAAGCCCGTGCTCCTAGAGCCCATGCTCCACAACAAGAGAAGCCACTGCAATAAGAAGCCCATGCACTGCCCTGCTCGCGACAACTAGAGAAAGGCTGCATGCAGCAACGAAGACCCAACGCAGCCAAAAATAAATAAATTAATTAATTTTTAAAAATATATAAGCACAATACACAATGGCAAACATACAGAATACTGCCTGTTTTTTTGGAGGGGAAAGATAGTGGTTTTTTACAAGTTTAAGTACAAATAGAAGTGTGGAAAAAACAATAAAAGTTTGAGACATTTAAGTGACTTACTACTGTTTTAAAAGTCAATTGTTACATTTTAGAAATTAAAAATAATTTCAGTCATATTGACTCCCATTATAAATAGCATGAAGAAAGCATACATCTCTGTTAAAAATTATAACATATTATTAAAATATATTAGAGATCACTATAGTAAATTTTCCAACTATAATAACCAGTATAGTTGAAAAGAAGAAAATGTCATGGGAATGTAATGTACAGCATGATGACTATAGTTAATAATACTGTATTCCATATTTGAAAGTTGCTAACAGTAGATCTTAAAAGTTCTCAACACAAGAAAACAATTTTGTAACTATGTATGGTGACAGATGTTAACTAGCCTTATGGTGGTGATCATCTTGCAATATATATAAGTATCAAATCATTATGTCTACACCTGAAACTAATATATTAGCAGTTATTAAGAAAACAAGAATAATCATATATATCACTAGCTATGTAAAATTATCCTAAAATCATATGATCTTCGTATCCTGTGTCCTCACATAAAATGAGGACACAGGAATATGTCCTCGCATAAAATCTATGCCCAAACCACAATCATACCAACCCAGATCTTTGAACCCACCCTCCATCCTAGATGATAAAACTAGTCCTACTAGCTGAGTTAGTAACTAGGACTAAAAATTAAATCAGTTCAATTTTAATCAAAATAATCAAAGAGCAAGAAAAAGTGATTGCTAAAAAAACTGATTGCTGTACTGTTTATGTAACGATTATTAGATTTGTAAACAATATAAAAACAATGATTGAGAAACCACTAAAAACCAAAAAGTGTAAACTGGTATCGCTAAAAGCCATAAATAAGTAAATATGGAACTACTCAAATATTTAAATAAGTCAAAATAAGAAGAGAAGAAGGGACAGGGAAATGCAGGCAACAAGTACAATGGAGAAAAGAGTAAATTTATAGTTGACAATTGAAACATAGCAATAATTAAATTATTAATGGTATAAATACTCCAACTGAAAGCAAAGACTGTTGAAATAGATAAGTAACCCAATCATATGCTATTTACAGATGAAATGATATTAAATATAAATAAAAAGATAGGATGAAAGTAAATTATGGGGAAATATATATATACGCATATGTAACAACTGACATTGTTATATGTCAGTTATACATCAATAATAAATAAATATTAAATAAATAAATAAGTTAAAAAAGCCAGGTCTTCCTCCTTGCTCTTCCCAACCCCAGAGAATATTAGCACTATCTATCCAATAGTCCAAGTTAGAAATCCTAGTCATCCTTGGTTCTCTTTTTTTACCCTCTATATCTCTCAGGATATGCTAGGTATATTGCAGTACAGCAAACACTCCCGAACTCTCAGTGGTTTAACACAATGGAAGTTTATTTCTCACTTTGACTACAGAAACAGGGCTAGGCCTCTTCTCCACTTTCTCACACTGATTCTGGGTCCTGGGCTGATAGAACAGCCACAAATTGGAACATTCTTGGTCACCACAACAAAGCTCTAAAGGGTTTCATCCTGGGAATGTGATACTCAGCCCAGAAGTAGCATACATCACCTCTGCTAGAGCTGGTAACTTGGCCTATTATCCAACAAAAGGAGGCCAGGAAGTACAGCCCTACGCTGTACCCAGAGGCAGAGAGTAGAAAACTTAACAAGCAGCATTAATAACTATACTGTGTCTTAAGAGGGACTCCCCAGAAGCAGACTCTAAGATGAGGATCCATATGAAAATAATTTATTAGAAAGTGTTGCCAGGAAAAACACGAGTAGGGAGTGGGGAAGAGAGACCAGGAAGAGGAGGAAGCCAAGCAGATATTTGACATCAAACAAAGTCTTATGAAGGGCAATTTAGGCTCAATTCCACAAAAAACTTTGGACAGTCTTACCTCAGAGCAGTCTGGACTAGGGGCGAGGAAGCTGGAGTAGTTTCTAATTCTGTGCAGGGAGTCATTTGCTAGGGCTCTTCCCAGGGCGATGTAAATTCCAGGTATGTCTAGCTTTTCTTGCAGGTGTTAGCTGTTGGATGTGAAAGCACAGCGTGAAAATAGTAAAGAGATCTGAAAGCATACAGGTGGAGCATTGACATCATCTACCACACACACACCTCAAACCAATTAAAAATGTTTTTCTTCGAAGACTATATTCCTTTAAAACAGAAACAGTCTAGATTTCTAATTAAAGAAAAGTTTTTTTCCATCCACCATTTTTAGGTTTATAATTCAAGTCAGTGTTCAATTTAAAAATAATTACAGCTCATTAATTTACAAATTTTGAATTAATTTTTTGCTTAATTTTTTCCAGTTTTCATTGTCCTACAGATAATTCAAATCTTTTGACTGAGAACGTTCAGTCTGAGAACATGTTAATATTTAATATAGTATTTTGCATATATACAGTTAATGGCTATAAGGATAATGACAAGGATAAACTATCTTTTTTTTTTTTTTTTTTTTTTTTGTGGTACGCGGGCCTCTCACTGCTGCGGCCTCTCCCGTTGCAGAGCACAGGCTCCAGATGCACAGGCTCAGCAGCCATGGCTCACGGGTCCAGCCACTCCGCGGCACGTGGGATCCTCCCGGACCAGGGCATGAACCCATGTCCCCTGCATCGGCAGGCAGACTCTCAACCACTGCGCCACCAGGGAAGCCCCTAAACTATCTTTTTTAAGTCTACAAAATGTATCAGACAAACATAGCATTGCCCCTGGAGTAAGGATGGAAGCAACGTCTACCATTGTATTGAGTTTGTCTTCTTTTGAAGCTTCAGAAAAAGATTCAGAATGGAGTTCTATGAAATTATATTTTTCTTTAAATGAGTTTAGAGTGATATGTTTAGATTGTACTTAGCAATAATGATAAATACAAGCATTGATTAAGCTTTGACAAGTCAACTTCACCTATAATGATTATTATGAATCAGTAGCAAGGCTTCTTCATCATTACTGAGCCTACATGCCATTAACAAGTGCATGTCAAAAATGTTAAGGAAGGGGCTTCCCTGGTGGCGCAGTGGTTGAGAGTCTGCCTGCCGATGCAGGGGACACGGGTTCGTGCCCCGGTCCGGGAAGATCCCACATGCCGCGGCGCAGCTGGGCCCGTGAGCCATGGCCACTGAGCCTGCATGTCCAGAGCCTGAGCTCCACAACGGGAGAGGCCACAACAGTGAGAGGCCCGCATACTGCAAAAAAAAAAAAAAAAAAAAAATGTTAAGGAAGGTGTTACCCAGCATTCTAATAAAACAAACTCTACTCTCCAATGACTTCATCCTAGTCAACACACTCAACTTTAAGGCCTATTATGTTGTCATTAATATGTTTAAAATAAATTCCATAATCACACATTGTAAAGAAAATAGATGACTTATAACCTGAAGTATGAAAAGCAATAATACCAAGATAAAGTCATTCTATTTCAACTTTTTGAAACTAGACTTTAGCAATGAAGTAAACTTAGTTGTCAAATAGAATGAAATCATTCTAAGTGCCTTGAAGATCAGACCCTTTGTTGGACATCAAGTAAAACTCTCTTATTTAAACTGAGAGAAATACAAGTATCTTTCTTTTATTGAATCTATGAATAATAACCAGAAAGATTAACTGATTTAAAGAAACAAAAGTGGCAAGGATAAGTCCATACAATACTATTAATATCATTGTTTTATGAAGGTAAATTAAGAAGATATAATCTTTCAGAACTAGATATGCTAAATAAGTACACCCACTATATGTCTACAATCTAGTCAAGAAAGAGTCAAATACACTCATAACAGACAATTGTTTTAAATACACACACAAAATTGGTAGACTAATCAGATACATACATGATAATTATCTAGACTGGTAAAAATTTTGAGACCGTACAAAAGCCTCTACTCAGCCTTTCCAAGGAAAGAGTCTATAATCAGACATCTCAATATCTTGCTTTGTTAAGCAAAGATGCCACCTGACGTGTAGCTATAATAACTGATTCCTTGAATTTCTCCTGCAACAAAAGAAAGTACAAAAATGGCTTCTGGAGGGCGAGGCCAATTCATGAGTTCTAAGCTAAATGAAATAAAATAGGAAGTGTAGAAGTATTTAAAGGAATGCCATAGGCTGCTTATTTTTTCAAACATTTTACGAACATTATGTGAGCTCCTGTAATGCACTTGGCCCTGTGCAAAACACTAAGAATACACCAGTAATCCAGACAGTTGTTCTTCCCACTTTCATAAAGCTTATATTCTTGTGTGTATATGTTAATTATGAATGATAATTCTATAAAAGATAATTACAGAATGCTTAAAGAGTACATTATACAGACGACGAGAATTTCTTTTTCCAATCAGTGTCCTTCTAACCCATCTCTATGGTATGTTTTCCTGTATTTAATAAATAACAGTGCTAAGACTCTACTACATCTAACAAAAAGCCTCATGGGATTTCATAAGGTCAATTTTTCTCTTCCACCAGAATGGAAGTTAAAGAAATGAGAATAAAGGCAGATCAACTTCTTTTGAACTCTTTCCCTTTATGTCCTTCAGGGCCATATACACCAAAAAATGTTTCCACCCTTATTTTGAAAGAGTTAGCAAATGTCATTTAGTGTTTGATTTACTATTAGCAATGGGAGAAATCAGAACTTCTTGAGATATGGTCTGCTAAGTGCATTAAAAGAGCTATGGTTGAAAGGTGCTCTAGTAAAATACAGTAATATACTGGTATAGAGGGGTATTCTCTACTTTACTTAGATTCCTGCTGAAAAGGCTGATGATAATTTGCTACCTGAGTTCTTCAGGCTACTGTATATGAAATGCTTCTTTATTAGCAAGTCTGCGATATATTTGATATAGCAAACTTCCACTACAGCTTACCCCATCTCCCACTGATGTTGACAGGAAAACATAAAACTGTTCATATGAGTGGTCCTTGTATACCATTTCCTCAAAAAGTTTTGGACCAGTACCACTTAACAGGAAAAGTTATTATTAGTTGTGACAGATCAAAAGGCCAACAAAATTGCTTGATATAATGTGTGGGGTGCAAAAGCCTCAGGTTCAGCAACTAAAAATTTCTTTTATGATGATGACAAAACACACTTACTTTTCAAGCCTACACTTCCACCTTGACAGTTTGCTGATAAAAGCGAGTTATGAATTATGACTTTGGTAGCTTCCCATTAAGACTTCTATTCCCTCTAAGCAACAGAGTCCAGCAAAGAAACCAAGTCAACATAACACTCAGACATTTTAGCATTTTAAAAGGCCAAAGCTGGGTTTAAACACCAGAGCAAGAAACAAATTCTCCGATCTATCTATCTCCTCTTGTCTGATATTAGGAAATGTAATCTGATTATTTTTCAAAAGTATCCTTTGGCTTGTTCCACCCTTCATCCTAACCACTAGTAAAATAACATTAATATTATACAATAGATTTTAATTATCTATTAAATAAAATGAATTCACCCTCCAACCTGTTCTATGTATCTCAAATGTAATTGTATTAAATCATATTTATTCTCTCTTCTGCTAAATGCTTTTAAAAGTCACTTTAGGGACGAGGGGAAGATGGCGGAAGAGTAAGACGCAGAGATCACCTTCCTCCCCACAGATACACCAGAAATACATCTACACGTGGAACAACTCCTACAGAACACCTACTGAACGCTGGCAGAAGATCTCAGACCTCCCAAAAGGCAAGAAAGTCCCCACATACCTGGGTAGGGCAAAAGAAAAAAGAATAAACAGAGACAAAAGAATAGGGATGGGACCCGCACCAGTGGGAGGGAGCTGTGAAGGAGGAAAGGTTTCCACACACTAGGAAGCCCCTTCGCTGACGGAGACTGCTGGTGGCGGAGGGGGGGAAGCTTCGGGGCCACGGAGAAGAGCACAGCAACAGGGGTGCGGAGGGCAAAGCGGAGAGATTCCCGCACAGAGGATCGGTACCGACCGGCATACACCAGCCTGAGAGGCTTGTCTGCTCACCTGCCAGGGCGGGCGGGGCTGGAAGCTGAGGCTCGGGCTTTGGTCTGAGCACAGGGAGAGGACTGGGGTTGGCGGCGTGAACACAGCCTGCAGGGGGTTAGTGCAGCATGGCTAGCCGGGAGGGAGTCAGGGAAAGTCTGGACCTGACGAAAAGGCAAGAGACTTTTTTTTCCCTCTTTGTTTCCTGGCGCGCGAGGAGAGGGGATTAAGAGCGCTGCTTAAAGGAGCTCCAGAGACGGGCGCGAGGCGCGGCTAAAAGCCCAGACCCCAGAGACGGGCATGAGACGAGCAAAGACTGCTGCCGCCGCCACCAAGAGGCCTGTGTGCGAGCACAGGTCACTCTCCACACCTCCCCTCCCAGTAGCCTGTGCGGCCCGCCACTACCAGGGTCCCGTGATCCAGAGACAACTTCACCGGGAGAACAGCATGGCGCGCCTCAGGCTGGTGCAACGTCACGCCGGCCTCTGACGCTGCAGGCTCACCCCGCACTCCGTACCCCTCCCTCCCCCACCCAGCCTGAGTGAGCCAGAGTCTCGGAAGCAGCTGCTCCTTTAACCCCGTCCTGTCTGAGCGAAGAACAGAAGCCCTCCGGCGACCTACACGCAGAGGCAGGGCCAAATCGAAAGCTGAGCCCCAGGAGCTGTGAGAACAAAGAAAAGAAAGTGAAATCTCTCCCAGCAGCCTCAGAAGCAGCGGATTAAAGCTCCACAATCAACTTGATGTACCCTGCATCTGTGGAATACATGAATAGACAACAAATCATCCCGAATATAGAGGACGTGGTCTTTGAGAGCAAGATTTATGATTTTTTTCCCCTTTTCCTCTTTTTGTGAGTGTGTATGTGTATGCTTCTGTGTGAGATTTTGTCTGTATAGCTTTGCTTCCACCATTTGTCCTAAGGTTCTTTATTTTGTCTTACTTTATTTTATTTTATCTTCTTTCTTTCTTTCCTTCCTTCCCTCCTTCCTCCCTCCTTCCCTCCTTTCTTTCTTTCTTTCTTTCTTTCTTTCTTTCTTTCTACTTTTTCTCCCTTTTATTCTGAGCCGTGTGGATGAAAGGCTCTTGATGCTGCAGCCAGGCATCAGGGCTGTGCCTCTGAGGTGGGAGAGCCAAATTCAGTACACTGGTCCACAAGAGACCTCCCAGTTCCACATAATATCAAATGGCAAAAATCTCCCAGAGACCTCCATCTCAACACCAGCACCGAGCTTCACTCAACGACCAGCAAGCTACAGTGCTGGACACCCTATGCCAAACAACTAGTAAGACAGGAACACAACCCCACCCATTAGCAGAGAGGCTGCCTAAAATCATAATAAAGCCACAGACACCCCAAAACACACCAACAGACGTGGACCTGCCCACCAGAAAGACAAGATCCAGCTTCATCCACCAGAACACAGGCACTAGTCCCCTCCACCAGGAAGCCTACACAACCCACTGAACCAACCTTAGCCACTGGGGACAGACACCAAAAACAACAGGAACTACGAACATGCAGCCTACAAAAAGGAGACCCCAAACACAGTAAGATAAGCAAAATGAGAAGACAGAAAAACACACAGCACATGAAGGAGCAAGATAAAAACCCACCAGACCTAACAAATGAAGAGGAAATAGGCAGTCTACCAGAAAAAGAATTCAGAATAATGATAGTAAAGATGATCCAAAATCTTGGAAATACAATACACAAAGTGTAAGAAACATTTAACAAGGACCTAGAACAACTAAAGGTGAAGCAAGCAATGATGAACATCACAATAAATGAAATTAAAAATACTCTAGATGGGATCAATAGCAGAATAACTGAGGCAGAAGAATGGATAAGTGACCTGGAAGATAAAATAGTGGAAATAACTACTGCAGAGCAGAATAAAGAAAAAAGAATGAAAAGAACTGAGGACAGTCTCACAGACCTCTGGGACAACATTAAGTGCACCAACATTCGAATTATAGGGGTTCCAGAAGAAGAAGAGAAAAAGAAAGAGACTGAGAAAATATTTGAAGAGATTATAGTTGAAAACTTCCCTAATATGGGAAACAAAATAGTTAATCAAGTCCAGGAAGCACAGAGAGTCACATACAGGATAAATCCAAGGAGAAACACCCCAAGACACATATTAATCAAACTGTCAAAAATTAAATACAAAGAAAACATATTAAAAGCAGCAAGGCAAAAACAACAAATAACACACAAGGGAATTCCCATAAGGATAACAGCTGATCTTTCAGCAGGAACTCTGCAAGCCAGAAGGGACTGTCAGGACATATTTAAAGTGATGAAGGAGAGAAACCTGCAACCAAGATTACTCTACCCAGCAAGAATCTCATTCAGATTTGATGGAGAAATTAAAACCTTTACAGACAAGCAAAAGCTGAGAGAGTTCAGCACCACCAAACCAGCTTTACAACAAATGTGCAAGGAACTTCTCTAGGCAAGAAACACAAGAGAAGGAAAAGACCTACAATAATGAACCCAAAACAATTAAGAAAATGGGAATAGGAGGATGCATATTGATAATTACCTTAAATGTAAATGGACTAAATGCTCCCACCAAAAGACACAAATTGGCTGAATGGATACCAAAAAAGACCCATATATATGCTGTTTACAGGAGACCCATTTCAGACCTAGAGACACATACAAACTGAAAGTAAGGGGATGGAAAAAGATATTCCATGCAAATGGCAACCAAAAGAAAGCTGGAGTAGCAAGTCTCATATCAGACAAAATGACTTTAAAATAAAGACTATTAGAAGAGACAAAGAAGGACACTAAATAATGATCAAGGGATCGATCCAAGAAGAAGATATAACAATTGTAAATATTTATGCACCCAACATAGGAGCACCTTAATAAATAAGGCAAATACTAACAGCCAATAAAGGGGAAATCGACAGTAACACATTCATAGTAGGGGACTTTAACACCCCACGTTCACCAATGGACAGATCATCCAAAATGAAAATAAATAAGGAAACACAAGCTTTAAATGATACATTAAACAAGATGGACTTAATTGATGTTTATAGGACATTCCATCCAAAAACAACAGAACACACATTTTTCTCATGTCCTCATGGAACATTCTCCAGGATAGATCATATCTTGGGTCACAAATCAAGCCTTGGTAAATTTAAGGAAATTGAAATTGTATCAAGTATCTTTTCTGACCACAATGCTATGAGACTAGATATCAACTACAGAAAAAGATCTGTAAAAAATACAAACACATGGAGGCTAAACAATACACTACTTAATAACGAAGTGATCACTGAAGAAATCAAAGAGGAAATTAAAAAATACCTAGAAACAAATGACAATGGAGACACGACGACCCAAAACCTATGGAATGCAGCAAAAGCAGTTCTAAGAGGGAAGTTTATAGCAATACAATCCCACCTTAAGAAACAGAAAACATCTCGAATAAACAACCTAACCTTGCACCTAAAGCAATTAGAGAAAGAAGAACAAAAACACCCAAAAGTTAGCAGAAGGAAAGAAATCATAAAAAAAAATCAGATCAGAAATAAATGAAAAAGAAATGAAGGAAACGATAGCAAAGATCAATAAAACTAAAAGCTGGTTCTTTGAGAAGATAAACAAAATTGATAAACAAGTAGCCAGACTCATCAAGAAAAAAAGGGAGAAGACTCAAATCAATAGAATTATAAATGAAAAAGGAGAAGTAACAACTGACACTGCAGAAATACAAAAGATCATGAGAGATTACTACAAGCAACTCTATGCCAATAAAATGGGCAACCTGGAAGAAATGGACAAACTCTTAGAAATGCACAACCTGCCAAGACTGAATCAGGAAGAAATAGAAAATATGAATAGACCAATCACAAGCACTTAAATTGAAACTGTGATTAAAAATCTTCCAACAAACAAAAGCCCAGGACCAGATGGCTTCACAGGCAAATTCTAACAAACATTTAGAGAAGAGCTAACACCTATCCTTCTCAACTCTTCCAAAATATAGCATAGGGAGGAACACTCCCAAACTCATTCTACGAGGCCACCATCACCCTGATACCAAAACCAGACAAGGATGTCACAAAGAAAGAAAACTACAGGCCAATATCACTGATGAACATAGATGCAAAAATCCTCAACAAAATACTAGCAAACAGAATCCAACAGCACATTAAAAGGATCATACACCATGATCAAGTGGGGTTTATTCCAGGAATGCAAGGATTCTTCAATATATGCAAATCAATCAACATGATACACCATATTAACAAATTGAAGGAGAAAAAACATATGATCATCTCAATAGATGCAGAGAAAGCTTTTGACAAAATTCAACACCCATTTATGATTAAAAACCCTGCAGAAAGTAGGCATAGAGGGAACTTTCCTCAACATAATAAAGGCCATATATGACAAACCCACAGCCAACATCATCCTCAATGGTGAATAACTGAAAGCATTTCCACTAAGATCAAGAACAAGACAAGGTTGCCCACTCTCACCACTCTTATTCAACATAGTTTTGGAAGTTTTAGCCACAGCAGTCAGAGAAGAAAGGAAATAAAAGGAATCCAAATTGGAAAAGAAGAAGTAAAGCAGTCACTGTTTGCAGATGACATGATACTATACATAGAGAATCCTAAAGATGCTACCAGAAAACTATTAGAGCTAATCAACGAATTTGGAAAACTAGCAGGATACAAAATTAATGCACAGAAATCTCTTGCATTCCTATACACTAATGATGAAAAATCTGACAGAGAAATTATGAAACACTCCCATTTACCATTGCAACAAAAAGAATATAGTACCTAGCAATAAACCTACCTAAGCAGACAAAAGACCTGTATACAGAAAACTATACAACACTGATGAAATAAATTAAAGATGATACAGACAGATGGAGAGATATACCATGTTCTTGGATTGGAAGAATCAACACTGTGAAAATGACTCTACTACCCAAAGCAATCTATGTATTCAATGCAATCCCTATCAAACTACCAATGGCATTTTTCACAGAACTAGAACAAAAAATTTCACAATTTGTATGGAAATAAAAAAGACCCCAAATAGCCAAAGCAATCTTAAGAACGAAAAACAGAGCTGGAGGAATCAGGCTCCCTGACTTCAGACTATACTACAAAGCTACAGTAATCGAGACAGTATGGTACTGGCACAAAAACAGAAAGATAGATCAATGGAACAGGATAGAAAGCCCAGAGATAAACCCATGCACATATGGTCACCTTATCTTTGGTACAGGAGGCAGGAATGTACAGTGGAGAAAGGACAGCCTCTTCAATAAGTGGTGCTGGGAAAACTGGACAGCGACATGTGAAAGTATGAGATTAGATAACTCCCTAACACCATACACAAATATAAGCTCAAAATGGATTAAAGACCTAAATGGAAGGCCAGAAACTATCAAACTCTTAGAGGAAAACATAGGCAGAACACTCTATGACATAAATCACCGCAAGATCCTTTTTGTCCCACCTCCTAGAGAAATGGAAATAAAAATTAAAAAATGGGACCTAATGAAACTTCAAAGCTTTTGCACAGCAAAGGAAACCATAAACAAGACCAAAAGACAACCCTCAGAATGGGAGAAAATATTTGCAAATGAAGCAACTGACAAAGGATTAATCTCCAAAATTTATAAGCAGCTCAATAACAAAAAAACAATCGAAAAATGGGCAGAAGAACTAAGTAGGCATTTCTCCAAAGAAGATATACAGACTGCCAACAAACACATGAAAGAATGCTCAACATCATTTATCATTAGAGAAATGCAAAACAAAACTACAATGAGATATCATCTCACACCATTCAGAATGGTTATCCTCAAAAAATCTAGAAACAATAAATGCTGGAGAGGGTGTGGAGAAAAGGGAATACTTTTGCACTGCTGGTGGGAATGTGAATTGGTACAGTCACTATGGAGAACAGTATGGAGGTTCCTTAAAAAACTACAAATAGAACTACCATATGACCCAGCAATTCCACTACTGGGCATATATCCTGAGAAAACCATAATTCAGAAAGAGTCATGTACCAAAATGTTCATTGCAGCTCTATTTACAATAGCCCAGAAATGGAAACAACCTAAGTGTCCATCATCAGATGAATGGATAAAGAAGATGTGGCACATATATACAATGGTATATTAGTCAGCCATAAAAAGAAATGAAACTGGGCTTCCCTGGTGGCGCAGTGGTTGAGAGTCTGCCTGCCAATGCAGGGGACACAGGTTCGTGCCACAGTCTGGGAAGATCCCACATGCCGCAGAGTGGCTGGGCCCATGAGCCATGGCCGCTGATCCTGCGCGTCCAGAGCCTGTGCTCTGCAGCGGCAGAAACCACAACGGTGGGAGGCCCACGTACCACACACACACACAAAAAAAAAAAAAAAAGAAAAAAGAAAAAAAGAAATGAAACTGAGCTATTTGTAATGAGGTGGATGGACCTAGAGTCTGTCATACAGAGTGAAGTAAGTCAGAAAGAGAAAGACAAATACCGTATGCTAACACATATATATGGAATTTAAGAAAAAAGAATGTCATGAAGAACCTAGGGGTAAGACAGGAATAAAGACACAGACCTACTGCAGAAAAGACTTGAGTATATGGGGAGGGGGAAGGGTAAGCTGTGACAAAGCAAGAGAGTGGCATGGACATATATACACTACCAAACGTAAAATAGATAGCTAGTGGGAAGCAGCTATAGCAGATAGCTAGTGGGAGATCAGTTCGGTGCTTTGTGACCACCTAGAGGAGTGGGATAGGGAGGGTGGGAGGGAGGGAGACGCAAGAGGGAAGAGATATGGGAACATATGTATATGTATAACTGATTCACTTTGTTACAAAGCAGAAAGTAACACACCATTGTAAAGCAATTATACTCCAATAAAGATGTAAAAAAAATAATAATAACTTTAGTAATATATTGACCATACCGCAAAGTAGGTATATAATCAATAAAGTGAACTTGGTATGGTTTATAAAAAGTAAGATCATGTATTTACTTAAAAAATTAATGTTTGATTAATCAAGGGTATTCTGGATTTTTCCCCTTTTACCAAACTCTCTTGATTTCCATCCCCACCCCTCTCCCCCAGCCACTGGCAAACAATTTTCTACTATTTTTTTCTATGAGTGTAAATTTTTTAAAGATTCCACATATAAGTGATATCATGCAATTTGTCTTTCTCTTGTCTGGTTTATTTCACTTAGCATAATGCCCTGAAGGCCCATTAATGCTGCTGCAAATGCCAGGATTTTATTTTGTTTGCCATGCCTAAATAAGATTTGGTTTATATATATAGCACATTTTCTTTATCCATTCATCCTTGATGGAGACTCTGTTGTTTCCATATCTTGACAATTGTATATAATGCTGAACACGGGAGTGTAGGTATCTCTTTGATATCTTGTTTTCACTTCCTTTGTATATACAGTTGACCCTTGAACAACATGAATTTGAACTGCACAGTTCCACTTAAACGTGGATGTTTTTCAATAAATACATACTACGGTACTACAGGTTCCATGGTTGCTTGGATGAAAACCTTGCACAGTGATGGCCAGCTATAACTAACTCCAGCATTGTTCAGTGATCAACTGTATATCCAGAAGTGGGATTGCTAGAACATATGGTAGTTCTATTTTCATTATTTTGAGGAATCTCCATATGGTTTTCCATAATGACTACACCAATTTACATTCTTATCAATAATACACAAGGGTCCACATCCTCACTAACACTTGTTAACTCTTGTCTTCTTAATGATTTCCATTCTAACAGGCCTGAGGTGATATCTCATTGTAGTTTTGATTTTCATTCCCTTGATTATTTGTGAAGTTGAACATCTTTCCATGTACCTGTTAGCCATCTTTATGCTTCTTTGGAAAAATATCTGTTCAGTTTCTCTGCCCTTTGTGTGTGTGTGTGTGTGTTACGTGGGCCTCTCACTGTTGTGGCCTCTCCCGCTGTGGAGCACAGGCTCCGGACGTGCAGGCTCAGCGGCCATGGCTCACAGGCCCAGCCGCTCGGAGGCATGTGGGATCTTCCCGGACCGGGACACGAACCCGTGTCCCCTGCATCGGCAGGCGGACTCTCAACCACTGCGCCACCAGGGAAGCCCTCTGCCCATTTTTTAATTGGATTAATTGGTTTTTTGTTTTGCTTTGTTTTGCTGTAGAGTTTTATGAGTTCTTTATATACTTTGGATATTAACCCCTTATCAGACCTATGATTTGCAAATATTTTCTCCCATTCTCTAGGTTACCTTTTCCTTTACTTGGTGGTTTTCTTTGCTTTTCAGGTTTTTAGTTTGATGTAGACCCACGTGTTTGTTTTTGCTTTTGGTCTCAAATCCTAAAAAGCATTTCAGACACTGAGGTCTAGGAGTTTACTGCCTATGTTTTATTCTAGGAATTTTACAGTTTCAGGTCTTACATTTAAGTCTTTAATCCATTTCGAATTGATCTTTGTGCATGGTGTAAGAGAAGGGTCCAGTTTCAGTCTTTTGCATGTGCCTGCCCAGTTTTCTCAACACTTTTATTTGGTCCTGGGATTTCCCAGCACATAGATGTGGTGGGAGTTTTTGATTACTGATTTAATCTCCTTAGTTGTTATTAGTCTGTTCAGATTTTCCATTTCTTCATGGTTCAGTCTGGTAGACTGTAGATTTCTAGAAATGTATCCACTTTCTGTATTGTACAATTTGTTGGCATGTAATTGTTTGTAGTAGTCTTTTATAATATTTTGCATTTCTGTGGTATAAGTTGTAATGATTCCTCTTTTATTTCTAATTTTATTTATTTGAGTCACCTCTCTTTTTCTCTTGGGAATTCTGGCTAAAGATTTTTCATTTTATTTAACTTAAAAAAAAACCTATCTTAGTTGCATTCATCTTTTCCATTGATTTTTTATTCTTCATTTCCTCTCTGTTTTTTAATATTTCTTTCCTTCTCCTAACTTTGGGCTTTGTTTGATCTTTTTCTTTTCTAGTTCACTGAGGTGTAATGTTAGATTGAGATCCTATTTTTTTCTTGTTGTAGGTGTTTATCTCTATAAGTACCCTCTTGAATTGCTTTGGCTTCATTCCATGTTTGTTGTGTATTTTTGAAGAATTTCTCAGGTTTTTAATGTGCTTTTCCCCCTGGTTTATTTAAATTGTTTCCTAGAATGTACATTAAAACACTAAGAAGCTTTATATAATTCCATTTTTATATTCCTCATCTGCCAATGCAATGGCCTGCTAAGCTTTTGAAATTTATTATTATTTGGGCTGGATTATTTTCCTTTCCTGCCTTACTTTGTTATGTTTCCTCTATAAAATGGAGCCAAAGCTAAGTAAGAGTATATGAATGACCTCTGTCACTAGAACACAATGATCACTGTTATATTTAGCTAAAAAAACAAGGCACATGGTGAGACACAATTTTTATTTTATATTATTATAATAATTGTCAATAAAACTGAACATTGAAAATGATCACCCATTCCTATTTTTAGTTTAAAGTCCCTGAGAACTGGATCCTCACTATTCTAATTGGAATCTCTATTGAGGCTTTTTTTTTTTTTTTTTTTTTTGCTTATTTTTATGGATGTATATGTGTGGAGTATGGCAATGGAGCACCAATTCTAGGAAAAGTGTGAAGGGAGGATTTTATGTTCAGGAAGTGAATTAAGCCTTATTCTGTAAGAAGGGAAATTCATTCAACTATTTCCCGATATCCACTGGAATATTTTATTTAAAGGGTAGGATAATATGAGTAGAGGCAAGGGTTCTTCTGACAAGAAAAATATTAGTACTCTAACTTTTTGACTATAGTTTAAAAGTATTTAAAATTTCTGAGGTCTGGGGTGACACTGAGCAAGGATACTTAAAAGAAGACAATCCCAAAGGCCCCAAGGAGAAAGTCTTAATAAGGGTGACATGAGTTCAACAGCTGGACAGGTCTCAGTTCAGCATTCAAGGCTCCTCACTCAGCATCAGACACAATTTGGGTAAAATGATAGGCAGTTGTGGATGCAAACTGAAAACTCTTTGTGGAAAAAGAACAGTAATGTTGACTAGTTTCAATATGGTACACTCATTTTGACAGGAACACTGGGAAAAAGGCAAGGTCTTCCTCTGATCCTAATAGCTTAAAATGTTACTTTAGAATTGTCATCCAGAATAGGTATCAAAGACAATGGTTTCTTTTGGTGGATAAGATCTCAGTGAGTGTAACACTTCCTGCAATAGACATGGTCTATAGAGATACCTCCTGCATTTAGCAGTACCTGGCTTGGGGAAGAGGCTCCTAGCAGAAAACTCATGTAATCCTGATAGCAGCACATTTGTCAGGCTGACCAGACATTTCACTTCCCTCTCTGTGAATCAGTGGTTGTTGTGACTTCTTCAATGGTGTAATCACATCTGAAGTTCTTAGTCTTGTCATCAGAGGGAAACTCCATAGAGGAAGGACATATATGGGAGACTTGGAATCATATCATTAGGACAATAAAGTGATCTAATTTTGAATCTCTGTATTTTATTAGATCTTATAGAGGAAAACATGTTCAGTGTGTGTCTATTCAAAGCAAGTATTTTTTCTTGTAATCTTTTGAGTACTTTTAACCAAAATTAAACTTCTCTATTACTTAGTGAGATTTATTTTACTGAATATCATATATTCATACCTAATTTCAAGTATAAATTTAAAGTTTTTAGCCAACTCTTTAGAAAAACTATGTTCACATATCATGTTGTCTCATACTTAATACATTCTTATTTAACTCTGTTTTTCTGGAAAATCCTTGAAAACATGTTATAGTTTTTTTGTAAATGTTATACATAATCTGCATTTGCATAATGTATTATGCAGTTTTATTTTTAAAAATTCTCAAGCAAATATGCAAATGTTTCAGAAGTCATCCCAATTCATCCTCTGTTCTAACATGAAACCACTTTACTCTGCCAGGTTGGGTATCAGTGTGTCAAATAAATCAAATTTATGATTATATATATAGATTATAATTTGTACATTACCAGCTATTCATTATGAACAAGAATTAGAAATGATACTAGAAGTATATCCTAATTTTAAACTAAAATTTATTCCAATTTCAATTACTTTTATGTTTTTAATATGGGAAATAGATTTCATATAAATAATAGTAAAATTTTTCAAAATTAATACAATTTTCAAGTAAAAATTGTAATTTTTGGACAATTCTTGTTCCATATTTGCAAGGAAAAATTAATGATTCAATAAAAAGAGTTTAATTAGGCAAAAACTATTATTATAGAATTATTTACCTACATTGAGGAGTCTCTTTTAAATAAAATTGTGGGGAAAGTTGCAATAATTTGTTTAATCATTTCATTAGTGGCAATTTTTCTAATGAGCTGTTAAAATATTAAAATGAGATTCTATCTGAAAATGTAAATATCACATATATTAATAATGTGCACTATATAACTAATTAAAGAGACTGAAGAATACTAAATACATTTTTGATGAAAATTATTTTCTCATACAGTTAAACTAATTTTGGAAGCTGTTATCCTTTAAATTATAAAATTAATTCCCTATTTCAACTCAGCAACAGCATGTTATATATTTTTCATACACAATCCTAACTCTACTGGGGAAATAAAAAAGAGTAAAAAGAAAAGAACATAAATCTGTCCAACTGAGGAGTTCCAAACTGGATTTTTAATAGTGATTAATCCATTCGATTTCATTCTGGGGTCAGGTATGGGGACTAAGTAGAATTATGAATTTTAGGCTTAACGATGTACTAAAGTGAGGGGAGGCAATGTTCAAATATATGATCACTCTACTTGCAAAAAGAAATGGATTTTCCTCCCATTCACTCTTGAAGATTTAATCCACTGTGATATATTGAGGTTTGTTTAATCATTTCAACTTTTATTTACTATTCCATAGAGAATTTTATCACACAGCCTAGGCTTTTAGTGATGGTACATATTTGTTTTAGTGATGGCATACTTTCAAGATAATTCCTTATTTTGAATTCCAGTACAAAGGGTAGTATTTTCTTCTAAATTACTAGAACACAATTAGCATATTTATTAACACTTATCCTCTGTTAGCTTCTCTAATAATATTTTATCCTAATATTTGTTGCATTCCTCAGACAAATCTGAAGCATTTTAAAATGATGATGTTAATTGTATTACAAAGACTAATATCTCCCGGATTGGTTTCACTTTTTACCATTTCAGTGTATAAGTAATTATAAAGGACTTCATAACAGGTTATTCACCCTTTGAATTCTATTATCTTTTCTGTAGATATTAGCATTAACTTGCTCAGATAAGACTACTTATTGAATTTCAAGCCAAAAGTAGACAAATGAACAATATTTAGCAGGGATATGTGTGTTCATGTCTACACATATTCTTTCTGCCACAAATTGCTAAAGCAAAGACATGAAATCAAAGATTTCAGTCAAATATACTTTTTAGGTTGAGTCAAAAGTGGACTTTTTTTCAGCTCACATCCTTTTGTAAACCATGAGATACTCAAGTTTAAGCTGAATTTACAAGCCATTGGTTTGCTTAGTATTAGAAAAAGGGGATCACTGCAATTTTGTATGATTCCCAGTATATTCTGAACTCTGTATAGCCATCCATATTTCTAACTAGGAAAGCTGATGAGAAGCTGGATATAGGGAAGCATTTTTAGCTGCTATCTTACAAAATGGGGGGGAGGGTTTGGGGGGTTGGTAATGAAGTTGTATAAGTTCAGATTAAAATATTTTTCTGAAAAGTTTAGAGAATGAGTCATTGTATCAGTTCATTTACTAGCTATCAATAATTGTGGTTTTTAATGTGCTGTGTAGTTGTCTTAACTCTAGAGGAGCATAGATGTAAAACTTAAACTTTGACCTCAAAAAGCTTATTGCTTAAAAGGGTGATCTGACATATGAAAGAATGTAAGATAGAGTAATGTGTACTATGAAAATGGAATATGGGAAGAAAAAGTATGAGGTGAAGTTTGGGGAAGATTCCTTGGAGGAAGAAACATTTCATAAGAATATTAAATGAACATTAGGCATTATTCAACCTTGAAAAGGGTCATGAGTTACTCCAGACAAAGGAATTAGCATAAACAAAAAGAGCGATAAATCAGCCTGCCAAATTTTGGCATAAAAAATATATTGTCTTAACCCTGTGTGTATCTTTGTGTATCTGCTTTTGTCTGTGTATCTGTAACAGAGTGAGAGATGGACTGAGAGAGATAGCAGAGAAAGGCAAACCTGAAGATAGATCTGAATGTCTCAATACAAAATCAAAGACTAGATTATGATGGTTTCTTGATTACCATGCCAAGGTATGTGATCAGAGCCTACAAAAGATATTAAACCGTAAGTCAAGTAATAATGACTATAAAGTAATAATAAAGAGAGCCATTTTATTTATTAATATTTTGTGTATTTTGGACAATGTACTAGGGTTTTTACATATTTTGCTTTTAGAAAATAATATTACATAGCTTGAAATATTAGAAAACTTGGATTCCAATCTTAGCTCCACAACTTTCTCAGTCTGAAATTGGCCAGCATGGTTTTAAAATTCATGGATTCTGGAGTTTAAAATGCCTGTTTGAATCCTTGCTTCATCATTTGCTAGCTATGTGAACTTGAGTCATTACATAATTCTTGTGTCTCAGTTTTAATATCTACAAGTAATCTCCAACTCATGAGGATATTGTGATGTACACACCAAACACTTAATTTCATGTGTGTCCCACAGTAGGCACTCAGTAATGATATTGATGCTAGCTATTTTTTGTGATATTTGCAATGGCCCTATGTTTAGTAAATATTTTCACATAAGAAAGGTGAAGCTCAGAGAAGTTCAATAATTTGCCTAAAGCAAGAGGGAGTAGAAGAAGATATTAAACCCATACCAATCTTACTCCAAAGTCTGTAATATTTAATAATACTCAACTGTCTCTCTTAATTAAATGTGCCTTTGGAAAATTCTTTGATGGAGAATGGATTTCCGAAAGGCAAGACTAAAAATAGAAATACAAGTTATAGGCTCTTCGAGAATTCAAGGAAGAAATACTGATGATAAGAATGGAAAGGAGTGTATGGGGGAGTCTAAATAGATTTAGGAACTGAATGTGAAACACTGATCAAGAACAGCATACCCACCTCTTGTTCACCTTGTCAAAATCTATCTTCTCTTACTTTTCACACTAGCCACTACTTCACTACTACCAATACAATCACCTTCTAAGTTTTTGAAATTTATTATTATTGGGGCCACACTCTTTTCCTTTCCTGCCTTATTTTGTTCTTTCCTCATCTATAAAATGGAATAAAAATTAAATAAATGTATACAAATAGTCACAGTTCCTAGCACATACTGATCACTGTGTTATAATTAGGTGAAAAGACAAGGTACCTGGTGAGACAGAACTTTTATTTTTTATTATTATAATTATTACTAAATCCCAGAGTAATTGATATTTGGCAAAAGAACATAGGAACCAACTGAAAGAGCTCCCATTTGTCAAAGTTGGAACAATTTGAATCACCAGATAAATAAAGTATACCCAACAGGCTATACAGATATAAATATGAAATTACATCAATAAATACACAGATAAAAATACTGAGAATAGACATATATTCCTTGCAGGATAATTTAAAATAATTTATGTTGATATTTTTCCCCCAAGGAGGTGGGGTAAAGCTACCCACCTCTTAAATGTGGGCTCCACATAGTGACATTTTCCCAAAGGTAAAGTTTGAAAAGGGGGAAGCAGAGTAACTTTTCATGAGAGAAACCAGACAAACACTACCTTAGCCAGTTGGTCCAGGTTAATATGAACAGTAATAACTCATGGTGATAATATGTTCTCATAAGATGAGAACTCTACCTCTGTAGTCTTTCTCCCAAAAACCAATAATCTCTGTATAATCATGATAAAAACATCACATGAATCCCAGTTGAAGGACATACTATAGGATACCTGACTAGTACTCCTCAAAACTGTCAAAGACATCAAAATCAATGAAAGTCTAAGAAACTGTCACAATCAAGAGGAGCCCTAAGGGATAATGGTGGCTAAATATAATGTGGTATCTTTGATGAGACCCTGGAAGAGAAAAAGGACGTGAGGTAAAAAACAATGAAATCTGAATAAAGCATGGACTTCAGTTAATAAGAATGAATCATTATTGGTTCATCAATTTTGACAGATACACCATATAAATGTAAGATGTTAATTACAGGGAAAAAGTGTGTTGGGTATATGGGGATTCTCCCTACTATCTCCGTAATTTTTTTGTAATCTGAAAGTATTCTAAAGTAAAAAACTTTCTTTAAATGCTCAAAAGTTTTTCTTTGTCAAAGACATAGCTAAGAAAATAAAAACACAAAGCTACAGTGTGAAAAGTATTTATAAACCATATATCCAGCAAAGAATTTGCATTCAAAATTTTAAAGAACCCTCAAAACTAAGATTAAGAACACAACCTAATTTAAAAAGGGCAAACACTTGAACAGATATTTTATCAAACAGGATATATGTATGGCAAATCAGCACATTAAAAGATAGTTTACATCATTAGTCATCAGGGAAATGTAAAATAAGGTCACAGTGATATACCACTGCATACCTATTAGAATGGCTAGCATTAAAAAATAGTGAGAATGCCAAGGAGTTGAGAGGTTGCAGAGAAACAGGAACTCTCATTCCTTGCTGGTGGGAAGACAACATGGTATGTCCACTCTGGAAAACCATTTGGTAGTTTCTTATAACGTTAAATTTATGCATACCATATGAGCCATTAATTACACTCCGGGATATTTACAGTAGGGAAAAATAAACAATAGCAACTCATGTTCACACAAAACATAGTAGCTCCATTAATAATCACAAAACCTGGAAATAATCCTATTGTCCTTCAATAGGTGAATGAACAAACACATTGTGGTGTAACCATACTATACAATATAACTGAGCAATAAAAATTGAATGAACTGTTGGCACATGCAGTAAGATGGATGAATCACAAAGGCATTATTCTTTTTTAATATATATATATTTTTTAAATTGGAGTATAGTTTCCTTACGACATTGTGTTAGCGTCTTGGACCTCCCTCCCCTCTCCACTATCCCACCCATCTAGGTCAACAGAGAGCACTGAGCTGAGCACCCTGCACTATACAGCAGGTTCCCACTAGCTATCTGTTTTACACATGGTAGTGTAGATATGTCAACCCCAATCTCCCAGTTCATCCCACTCCTCCCTTCCCCCCACCGTGTCCACATGTCCGTTCTCTACATCTGCATATCTATTCCTGCCCTGCAAATAGGTTCATCTGTACCATTTTTCTAGATTCCACATATATATATATGATATTTGTTTTTCTCTTTCTGACTTACTTCACTCTGTATGACAGACTCTAAGTCCATCCACGTCTCTACAACTGACCCAGTTTTGTTCCTTTTTATTGCTGAGTAACATTCCATTGTATATATGTACAACATCTTCATCCATCTGTCGATGGATATTTAGGTTGCTTCCATGTCCTGGCTGTTGTAAATAGTGCTGCAATGGACATTGGGGTGCATGTGTCTTTACCATATGACACAGAAATCCCACTACTGGCATTTACCCTGACAAAGATATCACTCTGTGTGAAAGAAACCAGCCTCAAAAATTTATATACTGTATGATCCCATTTATATATCATTTTCAGGTGATTGTGAAGAGAAAAAAATCAGTGGTTGTGAAGAGATAGTGGCTTGGGGATAGTGTGATTATAGAGACAGCAAGAACGAGAGTTTTGGACTGAAATAATTATTTTGTATCTTGATTGTGATGATGGTATGCAAATCTATACATGTGTTTAAGTTCATAAATCTGTATACCAAAATAAATTCAATAAAAAATCCCGTGAAACAGTCAGACAAATGTTACTTATTACAGAAGAGGAAGTAGAAAGATTTGAAAATACATAGCTTGAGCATTTAGAAAAGACAGTCAAAGAAGTTCCCCTAGAGATATCCCATTGTGGAATGAGTGAACATTGTAAGAGTGAGGAAGATATTGTCAGGCAAATGGAAAGATACAGGAATTAAAAGAGAATGAAGATTTAGAAAATTTGGAGAAAACCAGCATATCTGGAACATAAAGTATAAGTGACAGAAGGAGATGAAAAGGCTAGAAAGTTTGGAGACAGCAGATCTTCAAAGACCCTATAAACCAAGGAAAAACATGTGAAACTATTGGTGGGTAAATTTATTTTCTTAAAAGTTAACTAACTTGGACTACAATATATCTTACTGCATGAAGACATTGCTTAAAGCAGCAGTGCCCATTGGGTTTAATTTATAAAGCAGTGAAGTGCTGCCAAGCTAGTTTTACATGAGTTTATATGAGAAAAAATAGATATGTTTTCATTACCAAACACTTACTGTGGCAACTATGCTCAGACCTAAACATTAATCACCAATATCACATATGCCATACATAATTATGCTCATAAATATGAAAATATGAATACATAAAATGTACAAATAAAATGCATATATAATGTAAAATTGAGGAAACTATGAAATTCTGTGGCTGGAAGGAGGCTTAATGGTTATCTCTTCCAAACTAGAATACTGTTTCTCAGGGCTGGTGTGTAAGATGATTTAGAAGCCACACAGATGGATATTTAAAATTTTAATAGCTATCAACTTATTTTAATATGCAATAGAAAACTAAGTTCTTACTAGCATAAAAATGCCTAGATTTCATGAGTATGGTCACTTAGGTTGAAGCCAATTTTTTAAAGTAAATAAAACTAAAGTTGATTTTTTCTAAATATAAAATTTTTATAGCAGAAATAGCATGCCAATATGTGAATAGCTGAAAAGATTTTACATAAATATGGAGGCTTAAAAACCTGTTCTTATAAAGCACCTTAAGTGTTTATCCAGTCTCTAGCAGAACATACTCACTTAATAGAAACAGATTTGTTCCAAGACAGCTCTTTTCATTCTTTATTTTTCTAGTTAGATACCTGGAAAGCCCTTCTTTATGCTGAACTAACTATAATTTTCAGCCATTGGTCATGTGTAGTTCTTCAGGCAATATAAAATGAATCGACTTCTTTTCTTGTGACCAATAGATGTTTGAGCATGAACTGGTTACAATGTGATTGTTTATGCTGGTGAAAACGTACAAGGGGTGTTAACACTACATTCATCTATTTGCCTAATAAGAGAATAAACGTCATTTTGGACTCAGTGTAGAAGTTGTCCTTTCCACTAGAAGGAGCCAAGGATAAGTAACATCCCTACTATTGTCCTCTGTCTTCATCTTGTCTAACTCCATGGCAATGAAGAGAAAAATAGAGCTCCAGGAAGCAGAGGTTACTCAGAGAAAGTGTAAAATGTATACAAGGTCATACAAATAGAGAAACAATTTCCTCACCCAACAATTGAAAATAGAGCTACTCATCCAAGTTCCCTATCTTTAGCATGAGTCCATTTGTTCCACATATTTATTATTTCACCTTTCTTATTTAGTAAAACAAACCTCTTATTCTCTATTTAAATAACAGTGTATGTTGCCTAGGGAGATTTCAAGCATGTACTATGGTTATTGTACTGGTGGTCAGAATCACCAGAAAAGTGATTATAAGTAATATACCTTAGAAAATGCCTCATTATCTAGGAGGTTTTTCTTTCTATAAATGCCACAAATTATACTTCCAGATACCTCTCGGTCCAAAAAGCCAGATTCCTGAGATGCATACTTCCCCTTATTTCTGTCAGTTTGATCTTGTGACTATCTCCTGTGTCAGTTCAGACTATAATCACCTGTGTTTCGTGGATTTTTTCAACCTATTAAAACCAGATTTCTTGTTTTTAGTCTTCTTGCTTATTAACAAATGTGGTCATAGAAAATAAAAAGCTAGATTTAAAGATTCACCATACCCCATATTTCTTTGGCTGCTTGGGAAAGAATTTCCATGCCCCTTTCTATACCTCTTCTCTATACATAATTCCTACATGAGATTCTGGAAGAGTCAGAAGCATCAACTAAAGAAAGCGTGATGAGGAACAGAGAAAAAAGACAAAAGATGCTGATCACACCCTTTCTAGACCTAGTGCATGTTTCTAGCCTCAAGCAAGCTGGAAAGAGATGCTGGGTGAAGAAAAAAATTACCTTTAAATAAAATTATGAGTTTTAACTCTTACATTTGATGAGGCATTCTAATAACTTAAATTTGATTATTTTTGTGACAAATATTGATCACTTTAATTAGAATTATACAGGTACTAAAATATACATGTTTATCCTCAGGGCTTCTCATTAAAAAGGGATAATAAAACCTCAAATTACAAAATACTAGAAGTATAGACTGTACTAAATTCCTGTCATTTTACATGTCCACTATTCTGAAGTTCATTCTGATAATAAAGATTTACATTTATTGTCATGGTTACTGACTATTGAATGAATTTGGCCAATGACCAGTCAAATGGAACAAAAACACTCCATATTTAGTGTGTCCAGCCATCTGGTTTCACAATGATTTGGTTTGAAAAGGAGAATCTATACATGCATCAGGTAAATAAGAAGTCAATAATATGTCAAATCTTGAAGAAAATATATACAGTTTTATCTACTAGATCAGTTTACTTTATTAGAGGCACCATTATAGGTAAGAAATCCTGATTCTTCTATTGTTTAAAAAATAACTCATATAAATTGAACAATATTTATTTTTTGTTTACATTAAGATTTCCATTGACTGAGCTCAAGTTTTAGAAACCAAACCCTGTTTTCTGTATCTATTTGTAAAAATTTTAATTTCCAGACATGTAGAAGCATGAACATGTACTTACTTACAAAAAAGAACTTCATCCACAGACTAAATAGAATTTAGATATTTACAAATACCACATTTTTATAAAAGAGAAAAGTAAAAGTAAGCTATCCAAAGTCTGAGCAGGCTCTCATGATGTACTAAATAAGCCTAATTCCTCTGTACTTGAATGGGAATAGGCAGGGGGCTCTGCCATTGAATATTCCTGTAGCCTTGGAAAAGTCATATCTCCTCTTTAAGTCTTAGTTTCTTCCTTTTTAAAGTGGGGGAATATAACTAGATGACCTTTTACATTAACATTATAAATAGCCATTCATTCTATTTCTAACTTGGAGACAGTTATTTGGGCTCCCTTGTTCAAGAAACTGTCTATGTCTGTGTGTGTAATATGTAGTTTAACTTCTTACTTTTTTAAACTATGCTACTAGGAATAAGAAGTAACAAAACCACACTACTGCACAAAACCATAGCCTATAGAAAGAGGCTTAGCATTTGGGATGCACTCTACAAGAAGCACAGGTCTTGCTCACTGCACTTTCTCCTAATGACACTGCCTTTTTTAACATCAACATAGTATTAATCACGGTGTGGAATACAGATTCTAGGGAAAGTCTGCTAGTCCTCTCCCGTGATTCACATAAAGGATGTTCCTCTCATCCAAGTAATTCCAAAGGTGACAAATATTACAGATGCTGAATTTATGGGAGTGCTTGCTCCCTGTTTATTAACTCATCAATCTTGTGAGAAATAAAAGGACCAAACAGTGAGATAAGTGGGCTTTTCTTATCCTGTCAGCTCAATGATGTTTTAAAGTAATCAATATCTATAATTACTAAGTCCTGCCGAGAAAATTTAACCCTTCACTGCCTCGTTGCCTACTCAATTCCTAACATGACAGGACAAGTAAATTAAAAGTTAATTAGGAAGAACACAGCTTCGATTATGACACTGATTTCTTTCACCAAACCCATGCTAATGGACCTACATCGCATCCTATCTTAACTTACAATATATTTGTGTATCAGGTATTCTTAATCTGGAACCCATGGAAAAAGGAGGTCCTTGTGTTGTTAAGTGTCCAGTCTTGATATATAGCATGCTGGAGGTCTTGTAGTCAGGTGATTTCATAATTTCAAGGTCTTGCAGACTCAATGCTGAGATCTAACAGCCTTGAAGTATTAGACTTAGGACCTTAATGGAGAGAAGAAATTAAAGTTGTCTTCAAAGAGTTAAAAAGCGGAGTTTATCTGAGTTTAAGCAGATTTCTAACTAAATTCCAGTCCTCAAAATAGAGCAGATTAAACCCATGTTAAGTGAAAAATGAAAACAATAAATATAAGTGCAAATCAATGAAAAAGGAAACAAGAAAATAATAAGGAAAGACACCAAAGACAAAATTTGTTTCTTTGAAAGATCTTTTAAAAATATATAACTCCTAGTAAGACTGATCAAGAAAAAAAGAGAGAAAACATAATTCCCAAAGTCAGAAATCAAAAAGAGGACAAAAGTAAAGATTCTACAGATATTAAAAAGGTAAAAAAGAGCTACTATCATCAATTTTTCTCAATAAATGAGACAACAAAGATGGACAATTAATTGTAAAGCAGGGTGTACTGAAATGAAATAAGAAATATAAAATCAAAATAATCCAGTAATTAAAGAAATTGAGTGCATAAGTTTAAAATCTTTTCACTAAAAAACCTCCAGCACTCAATGGCTTCATTAGTGCATACTGATAAATACACAAGGAAGAAATAACAGTAACATTACAGAAACTCTTTCAGATAGTATAGGATGAAGAATCTCATTTTAGACACCACAAATAAAAATCTGAAAAAGTTAATTTAGAAAAAGACAATTATAGACCAATACCATTCATAATCATAAATATAGAAATGCTTAAGAAGATATCATGTAAAGGAATTCAACAAAATATCACAAAGAATCATGTGATCAAGCAGGGTTTATTCACAGATTTCAAGGTTAATTGAAGTTTTAAAAATCAGGTAATATAATAAGCCATAATTAAAGAATGAAAGGGAAAACAGTATTATCTTGGTGGATTGAGTAAAAGCATCTGACTAAAGTCAAAACCATTGTGCTAGAGAAAAGAAATAGTCTTTTCAATTGAAGAATAAATAAGTTAAACACAGAGTTACTATATGACCCAGGTATATGACCCAGATACATAATCTGGAAAATTGAAAATATATGTTAAGACAAAAATTGTACACAGTTGTTTCTAGCAGCATTATTCCTAATAGCAAAATAATGAAAACATATATCCATCAGCATATGAATGGATAGACAAATTGCAGTATATTGAATGGAATATTATTTGACTATAAAAAAGAAATGAAGTACTAACACATACTACAGCATGGATGAGCCTTGTAAACATGCTAAGTGAAAGAAGCAATACAAAAAAAGCCACATATTATATAATTCTTTTTATATAAAATTTCCAGATTGTGAAAAATCCATAGATACAAAAGTACAATAAGGTTGCCGTAAGCAGTTGATGGAGATGGGAATGGAGATTAACTGTGAAAGGTATGACGTTCCTTTTTGGATGATTAAAGTGTTCTAACATTATATAGTGCCATTACCTCTGTTTTGCATAACTCTGTGAATATACTAATAATCACTGAATTGTACACTGAAGTGTGAATTTTATGTGAGTTGTATTTGAATAAAGCTGTTTATTGTTTTTTAAATTTCATATCCTTATACTAACAATGAACATGTGGAAGTCAAAGTTTAAAATATAATTCTATTACAATTGTTCCAAGTAAATGAAACCTAGGTATTATTTAAAATATGTATAGTATCTATTTAACAAAATTCTGAAGAAAGAAATTTTAGAAATACCCCAGTAAATGGAGAGATCATGTTCATGGATTGGAAAATTCAACATAGTAAATAAGTCAGTTATTACCAAATTGATTTTTTGTAGAAACAAACAATCTTCTTATAAAATTTGTATGTTAAGGCACAGACTCTAGAATAACTAAAATAATTATGTTAAGCAGAAAATTGTCCTTCCCACCCCTGCATAAAGATGTTCACATCATAATCCCCAGAACCTGTGAATATGTTGGATTACATAGCATAAAGGAATTAAAGCTGTAGGTAGAATTAAGGTGGCTAATTAGCTGACTTTGAGCGGCAATTATCACATGATCCAGTAATTGCATACTTGGGTATTTATCTCAGAGAAAGAAAAAGTTAGTTCACACAAATACCTGTATACTAATGTTTATAGCAGCTCAACTTGTTATATCCCTAAACTGGAACATCCAAAATGTCCTTAATCAGGTCCATAGTTAAACTGTGGTACATATACATGTTATAGAATACTACTCAGTAATAAAAGGGAACTATGTGGATACATCTAGATATACCACATAATACCTTAAAATTAATCTTCAGGGGATTACTCTAAGTAAAAAACTAAATTAAATTAAATTAAATTAAGTAAAATAAAATAAAATGACAATTCTCAAAAACTTATATTGAGTAAGGTTTCATCCAAGTAGCATTTCAAATGACAGAATTTTAGATATGAATGACAGATCATTGATACATTAGGGATGGGCTTAGGGTGGATGGGAAGGAGGTCACATATATGGGGTTAAGGACTTCAATGTGTTTCTATCTGGAGGACAAAATTCAATTCATACAGTGTTTTTAAAGTGTCTTGAATAAAGTAGTTCCTAATAAATACTTTCTGAATTCATAACTTTAATGTTAAAATGGAATTCTACCATCTTGATCAGAAAGGACATAATATATACTTTCAGTTTGTACTTTCTGGTGGGGGTTCAACGGGTAAGACAGAAAATATGGAGAAAGAAAAAAAAATGTCTCCACTTTGAAGACTAGTTCAGATTGGTGTAAAGAAGTCTAGCAGTGCTCTGGTAAATTGAATTTCTGTACTGATATGTCTGAGTCATTGGCAATTTAAATTAATAGAATAGAATAGAATAGAATAGAAATGAGTATAACCACTTTAGAAATCATATGGAAACAGTGTAACACCAGTCAGTTCTGATCATTCTCATTGACAAAATCCAAAGCACAGATTTTCTGAAACATTGTTTATATTGTGATTTTTGAAGAAATTCTATTAGCATTATTCTAGAATTCATGAGAAATTTTAATTAAGTATTCTGTGTAAAGGGTAGATAAATAGTTCCAAAATATTCCAGCAAATTTTCTACAAAGCCTTTATGTTCTGTTTTGTTTTGACTTTCCTAAGTAGTTTTATGAAACACTCAGATATTTGTATTATTAATGTCCTTTAAACTGTGTTGTTTAAAACCAAGAATATCAATTGATAAAAAGCCTCTGGCTACATGGGTACAATGTAAGCATATTTTTTAAAGTAGCTGTATTCATATATTTAAGTAGTATTTTATTTGGATCATGCTGTTTTGTGAATATGTGAAGCACTTCAGCCTAGAGGGTAATGTCATTCCTAAAGGATGTGATAAAGCTATCTCCCTCTATTCACATCTGTCTCTACATTTATGTCTAAATCTATCTTCATCTATCTGCATAGCTAAATTTTTACCATAATGTGTAGATTAATTAAAGATCAAGAATTTCACCTTTAAAAGAGGTACTGAGGGGCTTCCCTGGTGGCGCAGTGGTTGAGAGTCCGCCTGCTGATGCAGGGGACACAGGTTCGTGCCCCGGTCCGGGAGGATCCCGCATGCCGCAGAGCGGCTGGGCCCGTAAGCCATGGCCGCTGAGCCGGCGCGTCCGGAGCCTGTGCTCCGCAACGGGAGAGGGCACAACAGTGAGAGGCCCGCGTACCGCAAAGGGAAGATTAAAAAAAAAAAAAAGAGGTACTGAAAGTGCCTATTTATATGTGCATTTTCTTGTATAAATGCTAAATTTAACTATGTATAATGATAAAAGTAGACTACAAAACACACTTGTCATACCCATTCCTTTTATCCTCTGGACTTCGAACAATACCTTGTACTAAATTTGGGCTTGGAAATGCTTGTTAAGGAATGAAGAAAATTCTGTTCTCTTTATGGTGGTTAATCAAAATGTCTATGATAAAAAGGGATTAATCATCTTTGAAATCAAATAAAACCATGAAGAGAAGAAGTGCACTTGCAAATTTATTAAATAATAATAATAGCCTCTATTTCTATCATTCTTTAAAATTTACAAAAAATAAATTTTATGTGCAAGATTTAATATAAGTCTCATAAATTACAGATCTGTACACTCTATGTAATCATTCTTCTTTTACAGATGACTAATTGTATGCTCATTACTTCAAACCTCTCCTGAGACATAGAAACTTACACAGAACAGAGACAAGATTGTAACCCAGGTCTTCCGACTCAACTTAAATATGACTCTTTGCAGTACCTATTCCTGGTACAACCTCTGTTGACATTATTTCTCAAGCCTATCAGACACAATGATGCTGTTTTAAAAAAATGTTTGAAAGTCCTTCTTTACTGTGGTGAAATGACGTTCATAAACAAAACGAGGAACGTACTCACATAATTTCAAAATAATTTATATAATGCTCCTCATCATACAGAAGAAAATAAAGTTATAATGAAATAATGTATATTTCAATATGTATATACTTAAACAGGACAACACTAGAACATATACTGAAGGAATCATATGTTTGCACCAACATGTAGAATAACCATGAAGACTCCAAATTTTCTCAGTTGTGAATAATTATGAGCAAAATTCCAAACATAATGTAAAATTTCTAAAATATACATGCCAGGTGTATTCAGGGAAAATTTACTGTATATTAATATTCAGCTAACATTACTTTGTAGTTATACATGGACTTTGCATCTACTTGAATGTTGGTAGGGATCCTGACCACTCCCCACAGTGTATCTAACATCCTTGGCCTTTGCTCTCTGCATGCTGGTAGAATATCTAAAGATTATGGCAAGCAACACTGCCCACTGAATTTCACAGTGATCCGTAGGTGCTGATATCTCCTCTATTGTGCATCCCTGAACATGGCATGGGGCAATACAGAGTGACTGGAAGCTGCAGATGCTTCACATTTCTGCTGATAGAGTGGTAAACACTGTTAAGACTCCCTATATTCTCCTTTTACTTTCCACTCAGAACCACTTTTGAAACAGCTCATGACATTCTGCACTGCTTATATTCAGGGAGGATGCTTCCTCAGGAGGACAATGTAACTGATATCAGGTATCAATTATGTGAATGCCTAAAATCATGAAATAGTTAAAACTTGATTTATAATTCAGATAACCAAAAGTTCTCACCTATTCACGAGTATCTCCTCAAGGGTCAAACATGGAAGCTTTTATTATTAAACTGTGTAGAAGTTAATTCAAGTCCTATGGTCAGAGTTATGGTGACAGGCCCAGATATCACTTGTAGAGACTGCCAACCACAACTTCTGTTAGTACATTTGTCAAAATATTCCAGTGGGGTGGAAGATTTATTAGAATTTTCTTTCCAGATAAATCTCTGTTGTGAATCAAATTATTCATTTTGTATTGAACAGTATTTTAAGTGACAATTCTGGAATTGCTCAAAAGTTGTTATTAAGACACATGTCATATCTTTTCGTAACAAAATCAGAATGCCCCAAAAGTCAAATGAAGGGAAAATGTGTTTTGTAAGGTGACTTTTCATTGTTTATATGATTTGACTTTCATGTAACTTATACCTTATTTGCCTCAAGAACTACAAATCTTACTTGTAGTTTGATAATAAGTATCTCTTGTTTTGATCTACTGGAAATTGTTAAGGATTTCAATAAAAGATTTGGTTCATTGGTGATTAATAGTCCTAAGAATCCTGAGATTTACTTCAGTATTTTGTATGTGTATCTAAAGTCTAGAACTAGAGAAGCAGACTGAGAAAGTTTTAGCAATGCTAGTAATCCCTATTTGTCACTGTACCCTTGAGTGTTTTTCCAAATTTGATGAATGAGGTGGGTAAAAAAGAAGGGCCTAGGGTTCTCTAAGGGAGGATCAACTCCATGGATAAGTAATGGTACAGATCTCCCGTGGGTCTTATTTGGGAGTGAGGTTTGGAGTCACTGTAACGTTTCATTAGAAACTAAGCAGGTATCGTTAGGCATTTGATCTTCTGATGAAACACTTGTGGACTTTGAATTTTTCAATTTTGATTTAATTGAATAGCAATGATTCACATGTATGCACATACACATAAAAACATATATTTGCTGCATTTGGAGATTGTGAAATTGAATGATTCATACTTAGAATTGATAAATTTGATTAAAGAAGGTTTTTAAATGCATATTTACTCTTACAAAAAAATAGACCCTACTGTAACATGGCAATCTGCACTTGTATGGCAATAAAGAGTAGCAGAAACTAACACAACGTTATAAATCAATTATACTCCAATAAAAGTTTTTAAAAAGAACCTATGAAAAATCCCATGGCTATTTACACAACCCCAATGAGAACAGACAAAAAATATATTTGGGGGCTCTATTGCCCTCACACATATTCAAAAGTGACCCTAAAAGAAGCATATGTTTCCGACCTTTTAACTAAATTTCTCTGCACTCCATTTACTTCACTAATCTTAAAAACACACCTTACAAAGTTACAATTCATTAGATCTGTGACTGCTTAATATGGAGGACATCTGGGAATGGGTTCACTTAACATCTGGGATGTATCACATCATTAATCGAAAGAAAAGTTGATGAGTCCCTGGGTGTTCAACATGGCTGGACTTCACAGGCCCATGGATCATTGCAAGGCTGATTTTATATGTGTGTACACATGTTCCAGAGCATACACACACACACACACACACACACACACACACACACACACACACACACTAATCAAGGTCTGAGGAGGTTAGAGAAATAGAAAAAATAAGGAGGAAATGAAACAGAGACAAATACAAGTGTGTCTCTTAAACATTTACATAAGATCATGTCAGTATAGTATTTATAGTATCTACTATGTACAAGGGGAAGCATACATAGAATAAAATTCCAGTTCATAATCAGCCTGATGCTACATAACTTGGGGTCTGAATTCCTGTGAGATCTTTTTGCCTGTTACACTTTCCTTGGTATACCGTGGTATAGTAAGATTAGCCTTTTTTTCCCCAAATCTATAAAACTCTCATGTCACTCTTGCATTATGAACTTTCACCTGCTACTCCATTTGCATGAATATTCTGGTTCCAAGTTTTCACATGGTCAATTCTCCTTGTGCAGATCTGATAAAAGGTTACCCCTTCAGAGATGTCACTTTTTCTAAAGTTATCTGTCATCATATCTAAATTAGATGACCTCATTTAGTCATCCCTACACACCATGTCAACCCTGTGTGATTACCTTCATAACATTTAATGTTATTTTAAATTATCTTATTTCATTAATAATGTATTTTTCTTTATCTTAAGTAAAGTACCTTGACTTCTTATACCTTGCTATACACCTCAATGTAGAATATAGTAAGTACCCAATAAACATGTTTAAATAAATTAATAACATATTAATAGCAGACTAACAGATATTGTAACAGAATTGATGACATAGTTTTGTTGGAAATTATGGCCATGTTTTGTTAGGCTCCTAGGTCTGATACATGCTTCCACAAATATGGTTGGTTCAAATTTAGCCACACTCAGGAAGACCTTAGGGGAATTACTTTTGAAGATAGACTGTCTGAGGAGTCTACCAGTTCAGTAAGATAGTGCTAAATGATTTATATCTCATCAAAGTCTCCATTAAACTTGCCACAGACTTCGTGCACCCTGACCTTAAATGATGATGCTGTTAGACTGCTGACTTTACTGTCATGGCTTTGCTTAAAATGATAGCTTCATTGTAGCATCAAAGGAACAGATGATAGAAGAAAGAATAATCAGGGCTTTTTGCCTTATATTTTGCTGTCTAGAAGAAGAGAAACTTGAGTCTTTCAAATCAGTCATAGTTCTTTGGAAAAAGATTTTGAATACAACTTTCTACTTTAGCAAGTAGATACAAAATATTTTGCTAAAGCAATAGAAACAAAAGGCCCTTACATCTTTACTTTGTGATATTATACTTGGCAAATACATGATCTCAGAATGTCTTAAAAATAGGAAAGAAACTATATGTTTTATAGAATTAAAATGAAACAAATCAGCACAACAGCAGCAGCACAGTCTAAACTTTAGCAAATCAACAAGGTCACTTTGAACAACTCTGTTTTTAATCTTTCTCTCCACCAAGGAAATCTGTCTGGAACTCCATAGGACATCTGAGGTCTACTCTCTTCCCTTCCTTGTTACTTTTTAAAAGGCATAGTTAAGCCTAAGAAAAACAAATCCCCAACAAGATGTATTTCAAACCTGACCTAATTCTGACTAGGCCACATGAGCATTTCAAGTACATATTTACCCTACAAGATTAATCTCATTTTGAGGAGTTATTCAGATGTGTAGATGTCAGTACATTTAACCAAACAAACTCAGTAATATAATTGCACTTTAAGTTCCTAGACATGGATTGACTTCCAAGTGTAAATTTACATATTATGTTCTTGATAATTTGTTCTTCCTCTTACCACACTTAAAAATAAATAAACGTTTATGTTTGAAAAATTACATTGTGGTCAATAAAATTATTCTTTTATTTTTTATAGTTTTGGGGGATTTGTCATGGAGCTAGATGCATCAGACTATCATAGTCTTTTGTCATTTATTCTGAATCTAGCTTTAATGAGAAAGCTTCAAAATAATATCTTTCCTAAGTAGATTTTATTTGGGGGTAAATAAGACACATTTGTGTACTTTCAGTAGTTACACTTTCATTTTAAATCAATAAATCATTACACAGATTGTCCTAACAGATCCATACATCAATTAATCTCTCAGAGGTAACCAGCCTGAAGAATGTATAAATTATACTCACAGACATAAAAAACTGAAAAGAGAACTATGGACTTGTGGTGCAATAAGAAGCAGATATCACTGAATTTGCGGCTGATGTATCAATGGTAACTCCTTCTGTATTACTTTAACTGTAACAGTAGCTAACAGAATCATTTTATAAACTGAATATTTTAAAGATATACTAAAAACCCTGTAGTAAACATTTCTTGTATTAATTCTATTTGTAAGATGTGAGAAGAGAATCAAGCATATTTAATGTCCTGCTGTTATTGTTATTAAATGTAAGGTATGATTGGAATAGTATTGGGAGATGTTAGATTAATTTGAAGAGTGATAATTAATTAGTGATTTCTATTTCTTCTTACATGACCTTATTTGTTTTTATTCACTTAATATCTAACTTAAATCCATAGTACACTACTCCTCTTGTGGATCATATCATTTATAATGTCCTGTGTCGTACTTTTCCATTGTAGACAAATATCTTTTTATCTTTGTCCTAAATTTTAGCTCTTTTGTCTTAATCTCTACCTTAATATGTGCTTAGATTTTCATAATAATTCAATGAGTTATTTAATAAGTTTTTATAAACTTGCTCTATGTCAATTGCTCTTCAATCACTGAGGATACAGTGATTGAAAGAGAGATAACATGCCTGCTTACATGAAACTTCAATTATAGTGGGTAAAGGCGATTAAAAAAGAAGAAAGGGGGCTTCCCTGGTGGCGCAGTGGTTGAGAGTCCACCTGCCGATGCAGGGGACACGGGTTTGTGCCCTGGTCCGGGGGGATCCCACATGCCACGGAGTGGCTGGGCCCGTGAGCCATGGCCACAGAGCCTGTGCGTCCGGAGCCTGTGCTCTGCAATGGGAGAGGCCACAGCAGTGAGATGCCTGTGTACTGAAAAATAAAAAATAAAAATAAAAATAAAAATAAAAAAGAAAAAAGGTAAAGGAGAACAAAGTAAAAAAATGAATGAGGAAAAGAATGAAATAAGGAAGAAAGGGAGAAATAAAGGAAGAAATAAAGGAAATAATACAAAAGTAGGATAGAATATTAAAACTACCTGGCAGTGTAAGTGCTGTATAGAGAGATAAATTAATGTAAGAAGAAGGATAGTAAGTGGGTGACTACTTTAGAGTGAATGATGTGGTCAAACCTTGTTAGAGAAAAAAGTATTCTGACACTTTTTTAAACAGTCTGGAATACTTTATTCAAGATTATTTAAAAAGAATATTGCAGTAGGGAAGAGAGACCAGGCTCAGTTACAAATACAGAAAAGACAGCTGGAGATTTATAGCCAATGAGTAGAGTGAAGGGATCAGTGGATGGAAATTACTAAGACTAGACATCAAGGGTAAGGGGATTATTGGTAAAATGACAGGATTCTTGTTGAAGGCAGGGCAGCATGATCAGATATCAAGGTCCAGTGATTCTGTCTAAAATGGCTTAGTAGGATTCTTGCTAAAACTGATCTAGGCAGGACAGGCAAGGACTGATGCCAAGTTGAAGACTAGTTGAGAAGAGGGCTCAGAGGAGCCTATCTAAGGTTTGATCAAGGATGGAGTCTTTGTCAACCTCTTTCTGGTTAAATTTAAATTTAATTAGTTAAGTTAACATAGACCTTAATTTAATATCTAAATATCAGTTAAGGCCAGTTAAGCAAATAACAAGGTTAAGAACATTACAGACAGAACAGCTAGAATAGATGTTCCTTAAAAACTACTTTGGTTTAATAGAGAAACCGAAAGAAGCTGTGTAACTAGAGCAAAATGAATGAGGCAGGCGATATCTATAAACCAGAACAAACAGTTTGGACAGATTTATTACATGTTTTGAGAGAACAATCATTCTCCAAAATAGGATTTGCATCAAATGTATGGAATTAGGGAAAACCAAAGATCAGAAATATCTTATAGACTGCTGCCTTGAAAAAGTTTGGTGAATGATGGTAACATTTGCTGAAGTTGGGAGACTGTGGAGAAAATGGATATGTAAAGAAATATTAGATTATATTTAATTTAATACACCATTTCTAATTTTAATAAGCAGGTCAGTTAGGCAGTTAGAGATCCCAGTCTGGATTTTATGGGTGTGCCCAGGGCTTCAGATGCATGTGGAAGTCACGAGAAATAGATTTTCTTTAATACCTTCAAATCAAATGGTGTCCCAGAGAAAGAAAATGAGAAGAGGGCATAGGACAAAGATTATAGGGCACTAGGCCAATAAGTGATCAAACCCAAGAGAGGAGAAGGCAACAAAGTATAAACAAGTGTGTACTGTGAATTAGAAAGAAATCCAGAAGGGTGTGGCATCACCACGGGCAAAAGAAGAATGAATTTTAAGGGGTATAATGTCAATTATATTGATTTCTTCTGAGAGGTTAAGTAAGAGCGGTAGACACCGGAATAATTTACTAGAAAAATTGCCATGGGTTTACTGGAATATAATCCAATTGAAGAATGCAAGAAAAGGCAAGAATTTATTCAATTATTTCATGAATATTTGTTGTGGAGTAAAGATATGGTGTTGTAGCTGCAGGAGGATGTAGGATCAATGGAGATAATTAATTTTTAATATAAGAAATACTATAAAAAAAAGAAATACCATGTTTGTTTCCTAATAGGAATGATCCAATAGAGAGTAAGAAATTGATGAGTGGGAGAGTTCTTGAGATGAAATTGGTTAAGATCCAGAATGGATTGAAGCCTTAGATAGGGTTGGAGGTACTTAATCTGCCTTCATCTAAGGAAAGTGAGAAATTAGGGAAATGGATTAGCAAATGTGTTGGTGGGAAGGTAAGGTAGCTTTTGTCTAATTGTCTTATTTTAGATGAAGTTCATCAGCTGCAATGAAGTTAAGGAGAAAGTATATAGTATAGGTTTAATAATACAGAAGAAGAGACATTGCCATTTAAAAGAATAGAAAAGCAACATATCTTGTAAGGGTTGTAAACATGGGCTACTTTTGAGTGAACATGACTCACAGTGAGACCTTGTCACAAATTCCCATTAACATATATTAATGTGTGTGTGTGTGTGTAGGGCAGGTGTAATTATTCTGATATTCATTGATGAGTAGACTCAAATTCAAAAAAGTATTTTTCTTGTTTAAGGAACTATGTTAGCGCTTGAGTAGTGGGATAAATATGTGTAAGACAAGGCTCAGCATCCACAAAATGTGGCAGGTTTGCTTACAATTAGGGTAAAATTTCAAGTAGGTTTACTCTAAGGGGTTTACTCTAAGATGAGAAACAGAGATATATGTGCAAAATTTTATATATAACTGTGAACAAGCATTTAATTGAAGAAACAAAATTTTATGGGAGCATAAATGAGAAAATCTATCATCTGTCTTTCCATCATCTATTTTCTATCTATCTGTCGTCTATCTATCTATCAATCTATCATCTATTATTTAGTGAAAAAATAGAAGAAAAAGTAAAAAATTTCACTATATTTGATGTGGGTCTTGAAACTTCAAAAGAAAGGCAGTATGAAAAACAGTGAAGTTGTGACTCAGTTCCTCTCTCTCAGTTTTGAATCTCTCTTATTATTGTGTTACAGAAATATTCCTCTTTTGTTACTTTAGTTGAATAGTTATTAGTTCTATGCTAGTAACTTTTTATTTTTAGCTCTGGCCTCAAGCTCTAGTTTTATATTTCCAGGGTGAACTTCCACTTGAAAGTCTCATTTTTGCCTCAAAATAAAAGCTTCTAAAACATAACTGTCATGTTTTTCCATTACTAAGGTCTTCCACCTGCATTCTAAATCTTTTCATCCTAACACAAAGTAGTTATCTCTCTCTAGAGGTCCACTCTTATCCAATTAAACACTAAGGCTTTTTAATGCTTCCTTTGAAATATTTCTTGAAATGTTGCTGCCTTTCATTTCTTCAACTCCCTAGAATGCACCTTTATTCACACTAAACCTAATTAATGCAGTTGCTTCAAATATGGTCAACTACATGGTCCACTTTTCTTCCAATCCACTCAGCATATCACTATCAAGTTTATCAACTGGAAACTGTTTTACCTTCTTTATCCTCTGTTAACAAACCAATAATTTATCCATAAATATGTATTTGTGGAATTATATTATTTTGCTGAAGTAGTATACAATATAGCAAGCAATAATGCTTACAATAATGCCTTTACTATCAACTTGATGAGTTTACATTTAATCCTGAAGGTCCTGGAGAGTGACTATGACATTTTTTACCAATGAAATAACATATTATTGCATTTTAGTAAGCCACTCTATGAATCGTAAAAAAAAAATTATATTGGAGGACAGCAAAATAAAAAACAATTTGTTAGGACACAAATACAATATTCCAGATAAGAAATTAAAAAAGAATATAGGCAAGTGAATACGTTTAAGGATCTTCAATGTCAAGGATTTCCTCCCATATCTAACAAATGCAATATTTTTATCTCTGGCCATTCCTTTTTTTTTTTTTTTTTTTTTTTTTTTTTGCGGTACGCGGGCCTCTCACTGTTGTGACCTCTCCCATTGCAGAGCACAGGCTCCGGACGCGCAGGCTCAGAGGACATGGCTCATGGGCCCAGCCGTTCCGTGGCATGTGGGATCTTCCCAGACCAGGGCACGAACCCATGTCCCCTGCATCGGCAGGTGGACTCTCAACCACTGCGCCAGGAAGGAAGCCCCTCTGGCCATTCCTTTGACCAATCTGTTGCTCCTTAATCATTTATCTCTGTGCTGTTTTGCAAACATACTCTAAGAGAATATGTACTCTTTCATTAGACTTTGCATCTAATTCCATAAGCTAGCACCTGCCTGCAGCAGGTTTTCTATAGTTCCTAGAATAAATGTCAGCAAGTAGAAGCCCATGTGGTATTGTTACATCTTTAAGCAGTAGGTAAAAAATCCATTAATTCATTCATGAAACATCATATTATACCCTAAAATGATATGTACTACACATTTTAATATAACTGTTGAATGAAGTATCAATTTTTATTTCTTCACATTTCTACCTAGGAGAAAAAAGTTAGAAATGCTCCATTTACAAATCTGCTAATTTGTGTGTACTGCTTTATACAGTATAATGCAGAAAATGCTTAATTGCTGATGCAAATAAAAACTAAAACAATAGTTTTTCTCTGGCATGGTGAGAAAAACTGAGTAATGTATTTATAAAACAAAGGACATAAACAGGAATAATGCAAGTATAATTATATTTTTGTAGAATGGATCTAAATAATTCTATAGTTAGTTCATGGTTGTTGATTTTTAATGATAAATATAGAAAACATTAAGTAAATGGATAAAAGCCTGAAAGAAATTAATTTCACCAGAGATATTTTATTCTTTTTATGTAATATAATTATTTTCTTCTTTATACTTTCACTAGGCTCGAATACTTGCATTATAAATAAAAATCCAACTGTTTAATAATAAAACTGTATAATCAACTTACAGATGGCATCATATTTGGCAACAGAGACATGTAACAACATCAAATGAGTATATTAGTTAGCATTTTTATCCATTGTAATAACTGAATCATTTATTGACTATGCATGAATCAATCAGTGTGAGGGTCAGATAATACTAACAACAGAGTCAGTGCCTACGTACGCACACACCACATAACTGAAATAAAATGTTACTTTTAAAGGTTAAAAAGATTTCTTTTGGCTATACAGAAACAAGGATATAATCTCTTTTTTCTGCAAGTATGTAATATGAGGAGCCAGCAAAATATTGAACTGGGAAAGTAAACAATAACGGAAGTCACTAATTGAGACCATTTGTTAAGTGGAACTGAAAACTAACAAGCTAGCCAAGTTAAGATATTCCCACAAAGTCAGACTGTCTTCATTCTCTTTGATCCTATTCACCTAGTTACCCTTTTCCTCCTTCAGATTCACTCTTCACAGTTTTCCACCATGTACTGTGGTCTAGATTTTTGAAGCTTGTTACACTATATCAGTAGGATCCCCTTGCTCTCTGGTTTCGAGGTGGGTATAACTAATGAGAGGCACCAGCAGGAGAACCGAAGGCAGGGGGAGCATGAAGCCCAAGATATTTTTGTCTTAGTTCTCTCTTACCTGATCCACTGTGGGTTGACAGTAGCTGCAGTCCCTCCACTAAGGTCGTAGGTTCTGTTTGCATGGCCCTCTGCTAATAAATGCCACCTTTCCCTAAGTTTTGGTAACTCCTGCTCCTTTTTGCTTCTTCATCAGTAGGTGTGGTTACAAGATTATTGTTACCCTGAGAGTATGTCATGATTCTTGCTTTCCATTAAATTATCCCACACCTTTGTAATCAGTCATTTTATTACAATTTTATCATTTATCATTTTTTGTTGTGCCTATCCATTATCTTCTGGGACACAGACTAATAAGAATAACTAACTGGCATTAACATGGTGTTCAAAAGAAATTGACTGTGGCACTATACAGTAAAAATGTAATAAAAAATGATGATAAACCAGTTGTTTATATTAAAATACAAATATCTCTCATTACTCTTTGACTTTCACACTTTATCCTTTTTATTGCCTTCTTCAATTAATACACAAATATTTGTGAAATACCAAAAAAAGGGATTGAGAGTATAATAATGTAATAAGATTTGGAGATTTCTTGCTTTAATGGTATCAAAATTTTGTTGAGGACATAACTAGTCTCTGATAAAGTAACATGTAGAATGAGGCCTAAAAGGTGAATAACATCTGGACAGCCTAAGAGTTCTAGGCAGAAGCAACAACATGTAAAATGGTCCTAGAGGAAAGTATAAAGTTAAGGAGATCTAAGGACGTCTACCTTGCCACAGAAAATAGCACTTGATGAGACTGGAAAACTTAGTAGTAGCCAGATCATAAAGAAACTTGAATACTATGCTAAGAACTGTGTTGTGTTTTTTTTTTTTTTGATATGTAAGTTTAAAGAAATTTTTATTAAAGTACAGTTAATTTTTATTGAAGTATAGTTGTTTAACAATGTTGTGTTAGCTTCTGCTGTAATCAGCTATACATATATATATATCCCCTCTTTTTTGGATTTCTTTCCCATTTTGGTCACCACAGTGCACTGAGTAGAGCTCCCTGTACTATTGAACTGTATATTTTAAATAAGTTCAATGGGAAAACATCAGAATATTTTGAAAGGAGGAGTGACAACACCAAATTTGCATTTTAGATTTATTTGACTACTGTATTGGAAGTGGATTAGAGAAAGAAATGAATGGACACTAGGGGAATGCAAGTGGGGTGAAGAAGACTAGTAAATTTGTAGAGAGGAGAAATTATAAGATGGGGAGATAGGAGGAGACCTTCAAGCTGGCAGAGGAGTAAGACATGGAGATCACCTTCCTCCCAACAAACACATCAGAAATACATCTACATGTGGAACAACTCCTACAGAACACCTACTGAACACTGGCAGAAGACCTCAGACTTCCCAAAAGGTAAGAAACTCCCCATGTACCTGGGTAGGGAAAAAGAAAAAAGGAAAAACAGAGACAAATGAATAGGGAGAGGACCTGCACCTCTGGGAGGGAGCTGTGAAGGAGAAAAGGTTTCCAAACACTAGGAAGCCCCTCCACTGCTGGAGATGGGGGGTGGGCAGGGGGAAGCTTTGGAGCCACAGAGGAGAGCACAGCAAGAGGTGTGGAAAGAGCAAAACAGAGAGATTCCTGCACAGAGGATTGGTGCCGACCAGCACTCACCAGCCCGAGAGGCTTGTCTGCTCACCCACAGGGCACTTGGGGGTTGGGAGCTGAGGCTCGGGTTTTGGAGGTCAGATTCCAGGAAAAGGACTGGGGTTGGCTGTGTGAACACAGCTTGAAGGGGGCTAGTGCACCACAGCTAGCCGGGAGGGAGTCTGGGAAAAAGTCTGGAACCGCCGAAGAGGCAAGAGACCATTGTTTCCGGGTGCGTGAGGAGAGGGGATTAAGAGCACAGCCTAAATTAGCTCCAGAGACAGGCACGAGCCATGGCTATCAGCGCAGATCCCAGAGACAGACATGAAACACTAAGGCTGCTGCTGCCACCACCAAGAAGACTGTGTGCAAGCACAGGTCACTATGCACACCTCCCCTCCTGGGAGCCTGGGCAGCCCGCCACTGCCAGGGTCCTGTGATCCAGGGACAACTTCCCTGGGAGAACACATGGCGCACCTCAAGCTGTTGCAATGTAACGCTGGCCTTGGCTGCTGCAGGCTTGCCCCACATTCGGTACCCCTCCATCCCCCTGACCTGAGTGAGCCAGAGCCCCCTAATCAGCTGCTACTTTAACTTCGTCCTATCTGAGCGAAGAACAGACGCCCTCAGGCAACCTAGACAGAGGCGGGGCCAAATCCAAAGCTGAGCCCCGGGAGCTGTGAGAACAAAGAAGAGAAAGGGAAATCCCTCCCAGCAGCCTCAGGAGCAGCAGATTAAATCTCAACAATCAACCTGATGACCCCTGCATCTGTGGAATACCTGAATAGACAACGAACCATCCCAAAATTGAGGCTGTGGACTTTGGGAGTAACTACAGACTTGGGGTTTGCTTTCTGCATTTAATTTGTTCCCAGCTTTATGTTTATCTTAGTTTAGTATTTAGCGTTTATTATCATTGGTAGATTTGTTTACTGATTTGGTTGCTCTCTTCCTCATTATTGTTTTTAATATATAGATTTTTTTTCCTTTTTCTCTTTTTGTGAGTGTGTATGTGTATGTTTCTTTGTGTGATTTGGTCTGTATAGCTTTGCTTTTACCATTTGTCCTAGGCTTCTATTTCTCCTTTTTTTTTTTTAAGTATAGTTTTTAGCACTTGTTATCATTGGTGGATTTGTTTTTTGGTTTGGTTGCTCTCTTCTTTCTTTCTCTCTTTCTTTCTTTCTTTCTTTCTTTTTTAAATTACTTTTAATTCATTTTTATTTTAATAACTTTATTTTATTTTTTCTTTCTTTCTTTCCTTTTGCCTCCCTTTTCCTCTGAGCCATGTGTGCTCTGGCTGGGTGTCAGGCCTGCACCTCTAATGTGGGAGACCCAAGTTCAGGACATTGGTCCACCAGAGACCACCCAGCTCCACATAATATCAAACAGCGAAAGCACTCCCAGAGATTTCCATCTCAACACTAAGATCAAGCTCCATTCAATGACCAGCAAGCTACAATGCTGGCCACTCTATGCCAAACAACTAGCAAGACAGGAACACAATGCCACCCATTAGCATAGAGGCTGCCTAAAATCATAATAAGATCACAGACACCCCAAAACACACCACAGGATGTGGTCCTGCACACCAGAAAGACAAGATCCAGCCTCATCCACCAGACCACAGGTACTAGTCCCCTCCACCAGGAAGCCTACACAAACCACTGAACCAACCTTAGCCACTAGAGGCAAACACCAAAAACAATGGAAACTATGAACCTGCAACCTGTGAAAAGGAGACCCCAAACACAGTAAGTGAAACAAAATGAGAAGACAGACAAACACACAGCAGATGAAGGAGCAAGGTAAAAACCCACCAGACCAAACAAATGATGAGGAAATAGGCAGTCTACCTGAAAAAGAATTCAGAATAATGATAGTAAAGTTGATCCAAAAATCTTGGAAATAGAACAGAGAAAATACAAGAAACATTTAACAAGGACCTAGAAGTAAGGAGCAAACAAACAATGACGAACAACACAATATATGAAATTAAAAATTCTCTAGAAGGAATCAATAGCAGAATAACTGAGGCAGAAGAACAGACAAGTGGCCTGGAAGATAAAATAGTGAAATAACTACTACAGAGCAGAATAAAGAAAAAGGAATGAAAAGAATTGAGGACAGTCTTAGAGACTTCTGGGACAACATTAAACACACCAATATTTGAATCATAGGGGTCCCAGAAAAAGAAAGGGACTGAGAAAATATTTGAAGAAATTATAGTTGAAAACTTTCCTAATATGGGAAAGGAAATAGTCAATCACGTCCAGGAAGTGTAGAGAGTCCCATATAGAATAAATCCAAGGAGAAACACACCAAGACACATATTAATCAAACTATCAAAAATTAAATACAAAGAAAAAATATTAAAAGCAGCAAGGGAAAAATGACAAATAACATACAAGTGAATCCCCATAAGGTTAACAGCTGATCTTTCAGCAGAAACCCTGCAAGCCAGAAGGGAGTGGCAGGACATATTTAAAGTGATGAAAGGGAAAAAACTACAACCAAGATTACTCTACCTAGCAAGGATCTCATTCAGATTTGACGGAGAAATTAAAACCTTTACAGACAAGCAAAAGCTAAGAGAATTCAGCATGACCAAAACAGTTTTACAACAAATGCTAAAGGAACTCTTCTAGGCAGGAAACACAAGAGAAGGAAAAGACCTACAGCAACAAACCCAAAACAATTAAGAAAATGGTAATAGGAAAATATCTATTGATAATAACCTTAAATGTAAATGGATTAAATGCCCCAACTAAAAGACACAGACTGGCTGAATGGATACAAAAACAAGACCTATATATGTGCTATCTACAGGAGACCAACTTCAGACCTAGGGACACATACAGAGTGAAAGTGAGGGGATGGAAAAAGCTATTCCATGCAAATGGAAATCAAAAGAAAGCTGGAGTAACAATACTCATATCAGACAAAATAGACTTTAAAATAAAGATTCTTGCAACAGACAAGGAAGGACACTACATAATGATCAAGGGATCAATCCAAGAAGAAGATATAACAATTGTAAATATTTATGCACCCTGCATAGGAGCACAAAAATACATAAGGCAAATGCTAACAGCCATAAAAGGGGAAATCGACAGTAACACAATAATAGTGGGAGACTTTAACACCCCACTTACACCAATAGAGAGATCATCCAGACAGAAAATTAATAAAGAAACATAAGCCTTAAGTGCATATTAGAACAGATAGACTTAATTGATATTTATAGGATATTCCCGCCAAAAACAACAGAATACACATCCTTCTCAAGTGCTCATGGAATGTTCTCCAGGATAGATCATATCTTCAGTTACAAATCAAGCCCTGGTAAATTTAAGAAAATTGAAATTGTATCAAGAACCTTTTTCTGACCACAACGCTGAGACTAGATATCAATTACAGGAAAATCTGTAAAATATACAAACACATGGAAGCTAAACAATACATTACTTAATAACCAAGCGATCACTGAAGAAATCAAAGAAGAAATCAAAAAACACCTAGAAACAAATGACAATGAAAACACAGCAACCCAAAACCTATGGGATGCAGCAAAACAAGTTCTAAGAAGGAAGTTTATAGCAATAAAATCCTATCTCAAGAAACAAGAAAAATCTCAAATAAACAACCTAAGCTTACATTTAAAGCAATTACAGGAAGAAGAACCAAAAAAAAAAAAAAAAAACCCAAAGTTAGCAGGAGAAATCAAAAAGATCAGATCAGAAATAAATGAAAAAGAAATGAAGGAAACAATAGCAAAGATCAATGAAACTAAAAGCTGTTTCTTTGAGAAGATAAACAAAATTGATAACCATTAGCCAGACTCATCAAAAAGAAAAGGAAGAAGACTTAAATCAATAGAATTAGAAATGAAAAAGGAGATGTAACACTGACACTGCAGAAATACAAAGGATCATGAAAGATTACTACAAGCAACTATGCCAATAAAGTGGGCAATCTGGAAGAAATGGACAAATTCTTAGAAAAGCACAACCTTCTGAGACTGAACTAGGAAGAAATAGAAAATATAAACTGACCAATCACAAACACTGAAATTGAGACTGTGATTCAAAATGTTCCAACAAACAAAAGCCCAGGACAAGATGGCTTCGCAGGCGAATTCTATCAAACATTTAGAGAAGAGCTAACACCTATCCTTCTCAAACTCTTCCAAAATATAGCAGAGGGAGGAACACGCCCAAACACATTCTGCAAGGCCACCATCACTCTAATACCAAAATCAGACAAAGATGTCACAAAGAAAGAAAACTACAGGCCAATATCACTGATGAACATAGATGCAAAAATCCTCAACAAAATACTAGCAAACAGAATCTAACAGCACATTAACAGAATCATACACCATGATCAAGTGGGCTGTATCCTAGGAATGCAAGAATTCTTCAATATAATGCAAATCAATCAATGTGATAAACCATATTAACAAATTGAAGGATAAAAGCATATGACCATCTCAATAAATGCAGAAAAAGCTTTCAACAAAATTCAACACCCATTTATGATAAAAAAAAAAAAACCCAGAAAGTAGGCATAGAGGGAACTTACCTCAACAAATAAAGGACGTATATGACAAGCCCACAGCCAACATTGTTCTCAATGGTGAAAAACTGAAACCATTTCCTCTAATAACAGGAACAAGAAAAGATTGTCCACTCTCACCACTATTATTCAACAGTTTTGGAAGTTTTAGCCATAGCAGTCAGAGAAGAAAAAGAAATAAAAGGAATCCAAATTGGAAAACAAGAAGTAGAGCTGTCACTGTTTACAGATGACATGATACTATACATAGAGAATCCTAAAGATGCTACCAGAAAACTACTAGAGCTAATCAACGAATTTGGAAAACTAGCAGGATACAAAATTAATGCACAGAAATCTCTTGCATTCCTATACACTAATGATGAAAAATCTGACAGAGAAATTATGAAACACTCCCATTTACCACTGCAACAAAAAGAATATAGTACCTAGCAATAAACCTACCTAAGCAGACAAAAGACCTGTATACAGAAATCTATACGACACTGATGAAAGAAATTAAAGATGATACAGACAGATGGAGAGGTATACCATGTTCTTGGATTGGAAGAATACACATTGTGAAAATGACTGTACTACCCAAAGCAATCTACTGATTCAATGCAATCCTTATCAATTTACCAGTGGCATTTTTCACAGAACTAGAAAAAAAAATTCCACAATTTATAGGGAAACACAAAAGACCCCGAATAGCAAAAGCAATCTTGAGAAAGAAAAACGGAGCCAGAGGAATCAGGATCCCTGACTTCAGACTACACTACAAAGCTATAGTGATCAAGACAGTACAGTACTGGCACAGAAACAGAAATACAGATCAATAGAACAGGATAGAAAGCCCAGAGGTAAACCCACGCACATATGGTCAGCTTATTTTTGATAAAGGAGGCAAGAATATACAATGGAGAAAAGACAGCCTCTTCAATAAGTGGTGCTGGGAAAACTGGGCAGCTACTTGTAATAGAATGAAATTAGAACATTTCCTAACACCACAAACAAAAATAAACTCCAAATGGATTAAAGACCTAAATGTAAAGCCTGACACTATAAAATTCTTAGAGGAAAACATAGGCAGAACACTCTGTGACATAAATCACAGCAAGATCCTTTTTCACCCACCTCCTAGAGAAATGGAAATAAAAATAAATAAATGGGACCTAATAAAACTTAAAAGCTTTTGCACAGCAAAGGAAACCATAAACAAGACCAAAAGACAACCCTCAGAATGGGAGACAATATTTTCAAGTGAAGCAACTGACAAAGGATTAATCTCCAAAATTTACAAGCAACTCATGCAGCTCAATATCAAAAAAAACAAACAACCTAATCCAAAAATGGGCAGAAGATAAACAGACATTTCTCCAAAGAAGATATACAGCTTGCCAACAAACACATGAAAGAATGCTCAACATCAGTAATCATTAGAGAATGCAAGTCAAAAGTACAATGAGATATCGTCTCACACTCGTCAGAATGGCCATCATCAAAATATCTACAAACAATAAATGCTGGAGAGGGTGTGGAGAAAGGGAACCCTCTTGCACTGTTGGTGGGAATGTAAAATGATACAGCCACTATGGAGAACAGTATGGAGGTTCCTTAAAAAACTAAAAGTAGAGCTACCATATGACCCAGCAATCCCACTACTGGGCATATACCCTGAGAAAACCATAATTCAAAGAGTCATGTACCACAATGTTCATTGCAGCTCTATTTACAATAGCCAACACATGGAAGCAACCTAAGTGTCCATTGACAGATGAATGGATAAAGAAGATATGGCACATATATACAATGGAATATTACTCAGCCATAAGAAGAAATGAAATTGAGTTATTTTTAGTGAGGTGGATGGACCTAGATTCTATGATACAGAGTGAAGTACATCAGAAAGAAAAAAACAAATACCGTATGCTAACACATATATATGGAATGTAAAAAAAAAAAAAAAAGGTTTCTGCAGAACCTAGGGGCAGGACAGGAATAAAGATGGAGACATAGAGAATGGACTTGAGGAGATGGGGAGGGGGAGGGATAAGCTGGGACGAAGTGAGAGAGTGGCATGGTCATATAAGTACTACCAAACGTAAAGTAGATAGCTAGTGGGAAGCAGCCGCATAGCACAGGGAGATCAGCTCGGTGCTTTGTGACCACCTAGAGTGGTGGGATAGGGAGGGTGGGAGGGAGGGAGATTCAAGAGGGAGGAGATATGGGGATATATGTATATGTATAGCTGATTCACCTTGTTATAAAGCACAAATTAACACACCATTGTGAAGCAATTATACTCCAATAATCATTTACACCAATACAAGTTCAGCTGTGCCAATTTAATTTTTTTTTTCTTGTGGTACGCGAGCCTCTCACTGTTGTGGCCTCTCCCGTTGCGGAGCACAGGCTCCGGATGCACAGGCTCAGCAGCCATGGCTCACGGACCCAACCGCTCCGCGGTATGTGGGATCCTCCTGGACCGGGGCATGAACCCATGTCCCCTGCATCAGCAGGCGGACTCTCAACCACTGCGCCACCAGGGAAGCCCTAAAATTTTAATATAGAAATTCTTACATCTAAAATCATATTTTACAGCATCACCACATGCTTAAAAGCCATGCTTATATAGAGAAAAATGATTCTGAATTTCTTGTCATATCAATTAGCAACACTGAATGATTCAGATCAACTTTCAGCCTCAATGTAGAAAAGATACACTTTGTGCCCACAGTATAAGCCATGAGGGCCTCTGTCCTAGGGAGGAGGATATAAAATAGATTAATCCCAATTAAAAATGGAAGGAAGAGCAAAAGAATTTCTCTTCTGACAAGGATGATTATACAAGAAAGAAAGAAAAACAGGGGAGGAAAGCCATGTGTGATAGTGATCTCTGCTCTTTGGTGTTCGATGAAATGTGATTAAGGTGTGTTAGGTTAAGTTAAGAAAAACAATAGGTATGGGGGTTTTGTCTGAATTCAAATTTTATGTTTGAGACTCTCGAAAGAGATCATGTTACAGGCTCCCCAGACTAGATAGGGTGGGACATCAAAGTAAAATAATTGGTGTATAAAGCCTAAGAGTTTTTATTTTCCCCTAGTTCTCCTGACTCATAAGGAGACCAGAAAGTTCCTGATTGCCCCTGTGGCAGGTGTGCTATTTAGCTAAGGGGCTCTAACCAGATAGCTTGCCTGAAGGAAATTTCTACTAGAAGGTACAAAGTGGTGGTGTGATGGAGGGTGGAAGAGCAGACAATCTGGGCTGGGTACTATGTGAGTTTAAATTTGAACTTAAAGAAATCTACAGCACCAGTAGTAGAAGCAAAAGCAAAGCTGGACCAAAGCCATCCCAGGACTACAGGCTATAGAACTTCAGTAAGCAGAGAGGGAGAGAGAGAGAGAGAGAGAGAGAGAGAGAGAGAGAGAGAGAGCAGACGATGAGTTTCTTCTGCTTCAACCACTGGAAGCTAATTTTGACCTAATTCTCAGGAAAGAAACTAGTCACTGTAGATACTAGGACTGAGGGCAGTTGAAATATATCAAGTCCAAATCAGAGGAACTTTCCTTCTCTCAACCAATAGGACACAAAGGAGCACTTAAACTTAGAGAAGAGGATGAAAAGAGAGGAGTTCTTAAAGACTGGACATTCGTCTAAAAGAGAAAGAGTTACTTAAAAAGAATGCTCAAATTGCAAGATCAAACTAAAATTACTGCAGTTAATCAAAATTTATATTGTCTTCTACTGAAATAAATTAGAATAGTTTAGGAAAATGCGGAAATAGTATTCTTTGCTACACATTTGGCAGTAGTATGGATAAATCTGTGAACTTATTTAAATGGTTTACAACACACTAAAATAATGTCCTTTATTATTATTATTATTTTTTTTGCTGTTGCGTGAGCAGCACGGTCCTGGAATAATTCAGAGGAGAAAATCTATTGTATTAGAAGAAGGAGTTTAACCAAAGATAACAGCATATCTAGCTTAGTCTGATCCATGCATACACTAACTGTGTATCCTGGAAATATGACACCTATCTTATGATGATGGCTTTATGATTGCAAAACCATAAAATATAATTAAATAGTAATTAGAGGTAGAACAATGCATAGTTTAATTAGCTCTATCTGAGTAAAAGAATTGGGAAGATATGTGGATGGAGTTCATGCAATATGATATAATATGGTTTAATTAAGGATAAAAATTGATAGGAAAAGATTAACAATAGCTTTGTGATTAAGGATACCTTAGTTGGTCATAAACCTATTGGTTGCTATTGCTTTTGTTGTTTTGTTTTGTTTTTCTTCCACTGACCTTGGTTCAAGTCAGCCAAGATAACAGTTCACTTAAGTTGCATATCCATTATGCCTCACTTTATTTACCATTGTACACCACTGCATTGAAACACTCAGGAATTGAGAAATGGTGGAAGATCATTTTCTTTCCTTGCTAAAAACATTTAATCTGTTATGTGTTCTCACTTTACCCTTAGTAGCTCTCAGAAGGGTTGGTCCTGCTGGCAGTGATTTGATTGGAATACTTTCTTATCTGCATATGAAGATTAACTTGTTATCTGACACTAAAATGTAGACTCTTATGAATACATTAAATAGACATTTCATGGTGTACCATGAAACAGCCTGTTTTGATCAACCTGTTGACATGTTTTCTTCTCCGCTAAGCTATATAAAAAGGCAGTTTTAAGAGCAGGAATAATATCTTTTCAATTTTTTACTAGCAATATTTAGCAGAGTGACTAAGTATGTACTCAATAAATAATTGTTGAAATGAATAAGTGAATAAATTCAATTTTTGTTGCTTTGATGAGAAACACGCATCTGGTGCTCTAAGTCACTGGTTTGTGTAACTTTTAGGAATCCAACCCATTTGTAAGTAACAGGTAACTTTTTTTTGTTCTTTTCTTTGACTTTTTAAATTAAATATTAATAATTCAATTTAGAACACAGTATTTGAAAATGCTGTACATAATGCATGCTACTATGGTTGCAGAGACACCATCCTTGCCCTTTGTATTCACAATCTCATTTCTGTGCCAAGGAAATGAGACTTATAGATACAAGGACACTTTGAATCAAAACAATTTAATTCCTATTGAAGTTCCTTTATTCTACATTCTCCATGATTCAGCTAGCTGATTGCTGTGTTTCCTGTTTTGGCATTGTATGAAATTCTATTTTAAATTTTCTGGCATTAGTCCATAATAATTTTTGATTCTGTGATGCATGAAATATGGAATAATATATCTATATATTTACATATATCCTAAATATCAAGGTGGTTCATTTTTGTTATCATTGCAATAACCTTTATGACCTCAACATTACTTTGAAATAAGAATGGAAACCTTACCAATAGCATATATGCACATATGTTTTTTTGGCTAAGAAACAGAAGAAATATATGCATCCGGCACATATGTACACTCTTTCTTCTTTACTTCCTTGGAGGAAGAGATGGGATTTAGCCTGTCAGTGACATCTGTGATGTACTTGTATTGAAAAGAAATCTGTATGCAACGTGCAATGTGACTGGAACATCTGCAATTTTTTCAATTGCAATTATAAAATTAAATCTTTACTGTATTTTTAGGGTGTACTTCAGAACCACATTAAAATTGTTGCTCTTGTTTGCCTCTCCGTATCATTCTTTCACCATGTCATTCAGTATCACTGTGGCCATGTCCATCTTTACAAGTCAAGCTCTGTTCATCATTCTGTATTTCAAAGTTCTGTCAAATAGTTTTGCTCTCTAAGAATAATTCCTTGAGCATATGATGCAAGACCTTTTACAATTCCCGTCCTACTGTTATATTTTTCTCTTTCTCTACAACAGCACCCAATTCCAGCTTACTTGGTCTGCTGCTCCTAACACATGCATTTCACACCTCTGTGACCATACATTATTTTATCTTCATATTTTAAAACTTTCCCATGCCTCTCTGCCCAGTTTCTACTATTCTTTGAACATCCATTGTCATTTCCCACCTCCTCCATGAATACTTCATTAGCCACCCTTAACTTTAAGCTATTGCTTGTTCCTGTGTTTGACTTTGTAATTAGTGTTTGTTTGCTTCAATTGACATGTTTAAATAAATTTGTTAGGTTCTGAGTTACTTTGCATATTGTCTCACACATGCTGAAACTGCCCTCTCACACACAGAGCTGCCCATCAAGATAGTAACAAAAATATCACATCCTTGAGGAAATGATCGAGATTAGGTCTGCCTTCAAAGGCTTGAGTACCCCCTCCAAAATAAAGTTAAAGAATATCAGCTTTACACCCAGGACAAATTACAGCTGCAGGGGTTGTAGTGTGTCCCACAAACTCTCCTGTAGAAAGCTTTTCCAGAAATTGTGGTGAACTAGGAACAATACCACCTATTTATGTAAAAATGAAAGAAAATATTTTAGAATATAATCAGCTATTTTACATATAATTTTTCATTAATTTGGAGGAAAAATGTGTTATAATATGTTTACCTTTCCATGTTTGTTTTAGCTCTTCTGCTACATTTGTACTATTTGGCATGTGTTTTAGTAAAATTTTAACAAAATGGAACTATTTTTGCAATGTGTTTTGCTTTATTATCTCCAGTCTGTAAAAATGTTCTGATAGTTTACTCAAAAATTGTGGTTCAGTCTCTGTTCACATGTTTATTTCTTTGATCAATAAACTCTGAATTAGGCATTTGGGGGTAAAAAATCACAAAAGATCCAATCTGTGACTATATCATATTTTTAATTTCATTAAAAGGAAAAACAATATGCATGTGTAATAGTTTGAAAATCAATTACAGGCACTTATAGACACTCAAATTACAAGTTCTAATAATTCAAAAAGTCTAGGTAAAGGCAAGAACTAAGGGAACGTTTGACTAAGTAAAGGAGAATGACTATTCAAAAAACAAACACCCCCCCCACAAAAAAAAAAACCAGAAATGCTTTACCAGCTGCTATGAATGTTCGCTAATTACTCCAGGTTCCCCTTTCACCCAGTGACTGACCTTGGATACACACACGCTGCATGTGGAGGCCTTACGGCTTTCTCCTCCTGCTCTGAGGCAGCCCTGAGTCAACTAACAGAAAGGAATAAAAAGTTCTCCTCTTGCTTCAACGTGGTACTAACTCAGCGGTGCAATTTATACATCAGCTCTTCCCTGTGTGATCAAACTGCAGCTAGTCTCCAGCTAAAACAGCAAGCTTACTTTACTTTTTTTCCTTCCTCGACCCTGTTTCCCTCACTTCCATTCCCTCACTCTCACAGTACAGCACTTGATCAACAATCCCCATCTCAGGCTTTGCTTGTGGGGAAGCTTATTTGGGGTAAATCTTTGGTACAAACTTAAAAGGAAACTGCTATTCCCATTCAATAGTAAGCCAGTTAAGATTCCCAGACTGACAATCCAGGGAACATGACATATTTCTCTGACATCCAGAATGTCATCAGATTCTAGAAACTACTTGGGTTTTGAATAGATATTATTTTCACTAAGACTTTTTATATCATCTGAATCCAAAAGGAAAAGGCAAGTTACTAAGCTCATTAGTTTTGGTTAATTTTTAGCCTTCTGAACTTACTGAGGAGTATTATAATTTTTAATGTGCATTAGAAGTAAGCCTTCTCCAAATGCTTTGATTTTTAGTAGTAGAACTGTGTCAGGTCTTTTATTATGGACAATTTGCAGGCAAATACTTTTATTAATGTTACTATTAATAATTAATTATTAACATTATTAATCATAAAATGTTATCATCAAAATACCTCTTAAGAATAAAACAGAATATGTAAAAAACGGGAATCATAGGATTAAAATTAAGAGGAAAAAATGCAACCACAGCTGCAATCAGAACTAAAAGCATAATCATTGTACCTACTGCATGAAAACCAAAAGTATTTTATCTCAACAAAATTTAACTTTGTTCTTTCTTCTTTGTTCTAATACTACGTGATGTCAACAATCTTTGAAAACTAAGCAAATTTCTATTATCAGCTTGAACTTCCAGTTAAGAAGGAAACAAAATAATGAGAATTTTACCTGAATAAGGACTACCATAAAGGTTTTATAAAGGTCTCTCTAGAATTTTATTTTATATATTACTTTTCCACATGCTCCACAGAAACTTATTTTATTGGCCTATATTTAAATCAATTATTAAACGTTTTAAAATATATCTAGTATTTTATACATCACTAAAATAAAGCATTAGCCCTGGAAAATGCTATTGCCTACGTTAAATAATACTGAATTAAATTTTATAATATTCCTTTCTTTTACCAACTAGTTAAGGCATTTGTTTTACTTGTATAATTTTAAAGTAACAAGGAAAACCTAATGGTGTTCTATTGGATTTTTTCCCATTAAATTAACATTATAGACTTTTAATGAATGTCTTAATTAGATGCTATTATTAACAGGGTTGATGCACAAATGAAAATCAGTCTCAATGTATGCAATAGACCTCATTAGCATTAATTGCAAGGCACTGACCAGAAACCCTCTTAACTAAAAATATGTTTAATCCTCCTATGTATAACTGCCCATTCAACAATGTGCATGCATTCAGAAACACACTGTTAAATATAGAACTAGCATTTGAACTTAAATTTTGTAAATTTTTACTTTTTTTATGCCTGCTTTTTCTTGTATCCTCTATTTTTTTTCCATTTTATTGTATCATTCCCTTTAGTATACAATGGCTAATTTTATACCTTGCTTTTGCTATAACTCATATTTGCCTTTGTTTCACAGCAAGTAAGTTAACATGTTTCACTTGCTCCTTTCTCCTTCATCATTCACCATACTTTGATCTAGCTTTTGTCTAATCATGTGGTCACCTCCAATCTTTGTGTTGACACCTGGATCAGCAGACTCTTTTTGTTTCCTGACATGACTTCTCTGTAGCCACTGACATCATTGTGACGATCTTTATGAAATTCTCTCCTTCTTTATCTCTGGATACTTCATTTTCTGGGTTTCCATTTAAGTCAGTGGCTATTCCTTCCCAAATTTTGATTGTTTGTAATGAAATTGACATTACATAAAGGTCTCTTTTCCTCATGACTCTGCTCTTGGTCCTCTGCTCTTCTCATTCTATATAATCTACTTAGGTAACCTCATCAACACCTATAACTAAATGTCAAATACAAACTGATTCATTTGCTCAACAAACATTTATTGAATGCATAATTGAGAAAACTTACTAGGTGCTGGAAATACAGTAGTAAACAAAGCAGACACAGTCTTCCTCTCACGAGGCTTACATTCTAAGCTTCAGAAAACAATGATAATTAGCAAATTATATCTAGTACAGGACTCTCTCATGAGCGTAACATATGTATATCCACCTGCCTACTGTAAATAGCTCCTAGAATATTCCATATCTACTAAAACTCTGCATATTAAAACCATAATTATTATATGTTCATGCCACTCTTCTCCTCTTTCCATACCTCTTACCTGAGTGAATTTTATCAAGGTCCTTGAATTTTTCAAAGACATAAATTTAGGAATCATCCTAGTCTCTTTTATCTTTCTCATCCCAGCACATCCAATCAACCCTCAATTCCTAAAAGTATTTTTTCCTTCTCTCTATTTCCACTGCTACTACTTCATTAAACTCACATCATTTCTTGCATGGATTTAAAGAATTAATTTTCCTGCTTTTTTCTAGAACTGCCACACTGCTACCAATAGTAGTAGTTGTGGAAGGAGAATCTTATCTAATCCAGTCACTGATCCACATAAAACATAAAATTTTAGTTTCCTGTGGCTTTTAAAAAACCAAGTAACCTTCCTGCATTGAGCTTACATGTTCCTTCAAACATGAGATCATCTACAGCTTGCTGGTGTCATCAAATTAATACTCATAGACATGCATCTCTGTAGCCATAGTAAACCACTTGCATTTCAAAAATTGTCTGTCATATCTCATTTGCAATGTCCTTCAATGCACTTTCTTCTCTATTTATCTTTATTCCTACAACTTACCCTTCAAAACTCAACACAGGTCCCACTTCTTATGGGAATCCCTCCACAAATGAACTGACTAACATTTGTACTCCTTTCCTGTTTCCTACACCAACCTGGATATAGGTGTGCCAAAAGATGATCAAAGTATAGGATAGTCACTGAATTACCTGTCTTTGGTCTCAAAAAAAAAACCCAAAAAACAACCCCCCCCCCAAATTTCTAGGGTACTAGAATATGAATTTTAAGATCTTTTATTTCCCTCCAAATTTAATTCACTAAAGATGTCCACATCCTAATGCCTGGAACCTGTGAATATACTCCCTTACATGACAAAAGATAATTAAGTTTACAAATGTAATTAAGGTTTCCAATCAGCTATCTGTAAAATAGGAAGATTATCCTAGATTAACAGGATAAACCCAATCTAATCATTTGAATTTTAAAGGCAGATAAAGGATACTGGAGATTGGGTCATAATTATAGGAAATGAAAAGTACTCCACCCCCCTTAATGACTTTGAAAATAAAGGAAGGTCCACTGTCCAAGGAATGTGACAGTCTTTAAAATCGGGGCATGGGAAAATGGCAATACACAACAGTAGAAGAGGATAAAACTCTAAGAAAATTAGATCTTTTTGGACAGGGAAACTAGAAAATGGTTTCAGAAAGTATGGGATGAGCCCCAAAGATAAAGGCCTTCACTAATTTTGCATATGAATTGACATCAGTCTTGGGCTTATTTATGTTCAAGCTGCACACATGTGTAACAGATGCCAAAACATTTTTAAAAACATAATAAAACCATTAGGAACTGAAATATCTCACAAACCAGTGACCAAATACCAGAATATCTTCTGCATCTTCTGAATGGTACATGTGCTGGTGGATCCAAACAACACAGCAAAGAAAGTGAAAAATAAATTTACATTAGAGCTACTATTCCCAGAAGGCAAGATAAGATTTTTAGTCTTACCCTTAAACTAGTTGATTGCCTACTGCATTATCAGTCTGCTATTGAAAGATATCACAATACTGGGTGGCTAAAACAACAAGAATGTATTTTCTTTCAGTTCTAGAAGCTAGAAGTTGAAGGTCAAAATGCCAGAAGTCTTAGTTTCTGGTGAAATCTCTTTTCCAAGCTTTTAGACAGCCACCTTCTTGCTATGTCTTCATATGACCTTTCTTCTGTATTTATGTGGAGAGAGAGAGAGCTGTGGTTTCTCTTTCTTTCTTATAAGGACATCAGTACTATTGTATTAAGTCCCCACTTTTTATGTCCTAACTTTAATTACCTACTTAAAGACCCTATCTTAGAATATAGTCACATTGGGAGTTAAGACTTCAACATATGAATTTTGAGAGACACAATTCCATTCATAACATCTAATAAAACAAAGTAAAACAGAAATTACTTTTTCTGTAGGATTATTAAAGAAATCAGATTAAGAAATAATGTGCAAAACTTCCAGGATAGAACCCAAAATTTCTGACATACAAAGAATTGGAAATTGTGAACAATACTTAAGAGAAAGGGAAATCAAATGATACCAATACCTAGACTATATTATTTCTTTTTAATGTGAAGACCTTCCTTTAGCATTTTTCTTGGAGCTGTTATGCTGGATCACCTGAGATAACCCAGATGTTGGAATTATCACAAAAAAAAAAACCTTCAATTCAGCTATTATAACCGTTTTTTATAACATAAAACTAAATAATGTTAAAATGGATGGAAAATGAAAAGTTCTCAGCAGGAAAATTATAAAGTAAAAGAAAAGGAACAATTGAAAAATTTAACTAAAAATTACAATATCTGAAATATATAATATCCACTGTAATAGGCTAAGTATCAGATTGGAGATGACATCAGAAAGAGCCAATGAGCCAGTGAAATTTTCAATAGATCAATAGAAGTTATACAATTTTGTACTGGGTTAGACAGTGTTCCCCTAAAATTTCTGTTCTTGAAGGTGGGAGAAGATGGCGGAAGAGTAAGACACGGAGATCACCTTCCTCCCCACAGATACATCAGAAATTCATCTACACGTGGAACAACTCCTACAGAACACCTACTGAACGCTGACAGAAGACCTCAGACCCCCCAAAAGGCAAGAAACTTCCCACATACCTGGGTAGGGCAAAAGAAAAAAGAATAAACAGAGACAAAAGGATAGGGATGGGACCAGCACGAGTGGGAGGGAGCCGTGAAGGCGGAAAGGTTTCCACACACTAGGAAGCCCCTTTGTGGGCAGAGACTGCGGGTGGCGGAGGGGGAAAGCTTTGGAATAGCAGAGGAGAGAGGAGCAACAGGGGTGCAGAGGGCAAAGCGGAGAGATTCCCGCACAGAGGAACGGTGCCCTCAAGCACTCACCAGCCCGAGAGGCTTGTCTGCTCGGCCGCCGGGGTGGGCGGGGCTGGGAGCTGAGGCTCGGGTATCGGGTTTCAGTAGGAGCGCAGGGAGAGGACTGGGGCTGGCGGCGGAAGAGCCTGAAGGGGTTAGTGCACCACGGCTAGCCCGGAGGGAGTCCGGGAAAAAGACTGGAGCTACCGAAGAGGCAAGAGACTTTTTCTTCCCTCTTTGTTTCCTGGTTCGCGAGGAGAGGGGATTAAGAGCGCTGCTTGAAGGAGCTCCAGAGACGGGCGTGAGCCGCGGATAAAGGCGCGGACCCCAGAGACGGGCGTGGGATGCTGGGGCTGCTGCTGCCGCCACCATGAGGCCTGTGTGTGAGCGCAAGTCACTGTCCACGCCCCCCTTCCGGGGAGCCTGTGCAGCCCGCCACTGCCAGGGTCCCAGGATCCAGGGACGGCTTCCCCAGGAAAGTGCACGGAGTGCCTCGGGCTGGTGCAACGTCACGCCAGCCGCTGCCGCCACAGGCTCGCCCCGCACTCCATGCCCCTCCCTCCTCCCCAGCCTGAGTGAGCCAGAGCCCCCGAATCAGCGGCTCCTTTAAACCTGTCCTGTCTGAGTGAAGAACAGATGCCCTCCGGCGACCCACACACAGAGGCGGGGCCAAATCCAAAGTTGAGACCCAGGAGCTGTGAGAAAAAGAAGAGACAGGGAAATCTCTCTGTGCAGCCTCAGAAGCAGCGGATTAAAGCTCCACTATCAACTTGATGTACCCTGCATCTGTGGAATACATGAATAGACAACGAATCATCCCAAATTGAGGAGGTGGACTTTGAGGACAAGATTTAAGATTTTTTCCCCTTTTCCTGTTTTTACAACGAATTATCCCAAATTGAGGAGGTGGACTTTGAGAGCAAGATTTACGATTTTCCCCCTGTTCTCTTTTTGTGAATGTGTATGTGTATGCTTCTGTGTGAGATTATCTCTGTATAGCTTTGCTTCAACCATTTGTCCCAGGGTTCTATCCGTTTTTTTTTTTAATTAACTACTTTTTAATTTTAATAATGCTACTATATTTTATCATACTTTATTCTATTTTACTTTATCTTCTCTCTTTCTTTTTTCCTACCTTCCCTTCCTCCCTCCCTCCCTCTGCCCCTCCTTTCTTTCTTTCCTTCCACCCTCCCTTCTTTCTTCCTTTCTCTCTCTTTTTCGTACCATCCTCCCTCCCTCCGTCCTTTCTTTCTTTCTTTCTTTCCTTCCTCACTCCCTCCCTCTTTTCTTTCTTCCTTCCTTCCTTCCTTCCTTTCTTTCCTTCTTTCTTTCTTTCTTTCTCTCTTTCTTTCTTCTACTAATTCTTTCTTTCTACTTTTTCTCCCTTTTATTCTGAGCCGGGTAGATGAAAGGCTCTTGGTGCTGCAGCCAGGAGTCAGTGCTGTGCCTCTGAAGTGGGAGAGCCAACTTCAGGGCACGGGTCCACAAGAGACCTCCCAGCTCCACATACTATCAAGCAGCAAAATGTCCCAGAGATCTCAATCTCAACACCAGCACCCAGCTTCAGTCAATGACCAGCAAGCTACAGTGCTGGTCACCCTATGCCAAGCAACTAGCAAGACAGTAACACAACCCCATGCATTAGCAGAGAGGCTGCCTAAAAACATAATAAGGCCACAGGCACACCAAAACACACCACCAGACGTGGACCTGTCCACCAGAAAGACAAGATCGAGCCTCAACCACCAGAACACAGGCACTAGTCCCCCCCCAACAGGAAGCCTACACAATCTACTGAAACAACCTTAGTCACTGGGGACAGACACCAAAAACAACGGGAACTACGAACCTGCAGCCTGCAAAAAGGAGACCCCAAACACAGGAAGATAAGCAAAATGAGAAGACAGAAAAACACACAGCAGGTGAAGGAGCAAGATAAAAACCTACCAGACCTAACAAATGAAGAGGTAATAGGCAGTCTACCTGAAAAAGAATTCAGAATAATGATAGTAAAGATGATCCAAGATTCTATTTCCAAGATTCAAAATCTTGGAAATAGAATAGACAAAATGCAAGAAACAGTTAACAAGGACCTAAAAGAACTAAAGATGAATCAAGCATCGATTATTAACACAATAGATGAAATGAAAAATACTCTAGATGGGATCAATAGCAGAATAAATGAGGCAGAAGAACGGATAAGTGATGTGGGAGATAAAATACTGGAAATAACTGCTGCAGAGCACAATAAAGAAAAAAGAATGAAAAGAACTGAGGACAGTCTCAGAGACTTCTGTGACAACATTAAATGCACCAACATTCGAATTATAGGGGTCCCAGAAGAAGAAGAGAAAAAGAAAGGGAATGAGAAAATATTTGAAGAGATTATAGTTGAAAACTTCCCTAATATGGGAAAGGAAATAGTTAATCAAGTCCAGGAGGCACAGAGAGTCCCATACAGAATAAATCCAAGGAGAAATATGCCAAGACACATATTAATCAAACTGTCAAAAATTAAACACAAAGAAATCATATTAAAAGCAGCAAGAGAAAAACAACAAATAACACACAAGGGAATCCCCATCAGGTTAACAGCTGATCTCTCAGCAGAAACTCTACAAGCTAGAAGGGAGTGGCAGGACATATTTAAAGTGATGAAGGAGAAAAACCTGCAACCAAGATTGCTCTACCCAGCAAGGATCTCATTCATATTTGATGGAGGAATTAAAACCTTTACAGACAAGCAAAACCTGAGAGAGTTCAGCACCACCAAACCAGCTTTACAACAAATGCTAAAGGAAATTCTCTAGGCAAAAAACACAACAGAAGGAAAATACCTACAATAGCGTACCCAAAACAATTAAGGAAATGGGACTAGGAACATACATATCAATAATTACCTTAAATGTAAATGGACTAAATGCTCCCACCAAAAGACACAGATTGATTGAATGGATACAAAAACAAACCCATATATATGCTGTCTACAAGAGACCGACTTCAGACCTAGAGACACATACAGATTGAAAGTAAGGGGATGGAAAAAGATCTTCCATGCAAATGGAAATCAAAAGAAAGTTGGAGTACCAATTCTTATATCAGAAAAAAAGACATTAAAATAAAGACTATTAAAAGAGACAAAGAAGGACACTACATAATGATCAAGGGATCGATCCAAAAAGGTGTAACAATTGTAAATATTTATGCACCCAACATAGGAGCACCTTAATAAATAAGGCAAATACTAACAGCCAATAAAGGGGAAATCGACAGTAACACATTCATAGTAGGGGACTTTAACACCCCACTTTCACCAATAGACAGATCATCCAAAATGAAAATAAATAAGGAAACACAAGCTTTAAATGATACATTAAACAAGATGGACTTAATTGATATTTATAGGACATTCCATCCAAAAACAACAGAATACACATTTTTCTCAAGTGCTCATGGAACATTCTCCAGGATAGATCATATCTTGGGTCACAAATCAAGCCTTGGTAAATTTAAGAAAATTGAAATTGTACCAAGTATCTTTTCCGACCACAATGCTATGAGATTAGACATCAATTACAGGAAAAGATCTGTAAAAAATACAAACACATGGAGGCTAAACAATACACTACTTAATAACGAAGTGATCACTGAAGAAATCAAAGAGGAAATTTAAAATTACCTACAAACAAATGACAATGGAGACACGATGACCCAAAACCTATGGGACGCAGCAAAAGCAGTTCTAAGAGGGAAGTTTATAGCAATACAATCCCACCTTAAGAAACAGGCAACATCTCGAGTAAACAACCTGACCCTGCACCTAAAGCAATTAGAGAAAGAAGAACAAAAAAACCCCAAATTTAGCCGAAGGAATGAAATCATAAAGATCAGATCAGAAATAAATGAAAAAGAAATGAAGGAAATGATAGCAAAGATCAATAAAACTAAAAGCTGGTTCTTTGAGAAGATAAACAAAATTGATAAACAAGTAGCCAGACTCATCAAGAAAAAAAGGGAGAAGACTCAAATCAATAGAATTATAAATGAAAAAGGAGAAGTAACAACTGACACTGCAGAAATACAAAAGATCATGAGAGATTACTACAAGCAACTCTATGCCAATAAAATGGGCAACCTGGAAGAAATGGACAAACTCTTAGAAATGCACAACCTGCCAAGACTGAATCAGGAAGAAATAGAAAATATGAATAGACCAATCACAAGCACTGAAATTGAAACTGTGATAAACAATCTTCCAACAAACAAAAGCCCAGGACCAGATGGCTTCACAGGTGAATTCTATCAAACATTTAGAGAAGAGCTAACACCTATCCTTCTCAAACTCTTCCAAAATATAGCAGAGGGAGGAGCACTCCCAAACTCATTCTACGAGTCCACCATCACCTTGATACCAAAACCAGGCAAGGATGTCACAAAGAAAGAAAACTACAGGCCAATATCACTGATGAACATAGATGCAAAAATCCTCAATAAAATACTAGCAAACAGAATCCAATAGCACATTAAAAGGATCATACACCATGATCAAGTGGGGTTTATTCCAGGAATTCAAGGATTCCTCATTATACGCAAATCAATCAACGTGATACACCATATTAACAAATTGAAGGAGAAAAACCATATGATCATCTCAATAGATGCAGAGAAAGCTTTCGACAAAATTCAACACCCATTTATGATAAAAAACCTGCAGAAAGTAGGCATAGAGGGAACTTTCCTCAACATAATAAAGGCCATATATGACAAATCCACAGTGGAGAAAGGACAGCCTCTTCAATAAGTGGTGCTGGGAAAACTGGACAGCTTCATGTGAAAGTTTGAGATTAGATCATTCCCTAACATCATACACAAAAATAAGCTCAAAATGGATTAAAGACCTAAATGTAAGGCCAGAAACTATCAAACTTTTAGAGGAAAACATAGGCAGAACACTCTATGACATAAATCACCGCAAGATCCTTTTGGACCCACCTCCTAGAGAAATGGAAATAAAAACAAAGATAAACAAATGGGACCTAATGAAACTTAAAAGCTTTTGCACAGCAAAGAAAACCATAAACAAGACCAAAAGACAACCCTCAGAATGGGAGAAAATATTTGCAAATGAAGCAACAGACAAAGGATTAATCTCCAAAATTTATAAGCAGCTCATGCAGCTCAATAGCAACAAAACAAACAACCGAATCCAAAAATGGGCAGAAGACTTAAATAGGCATTTCTCCAAAGAAGATACACAGACTGCCAACAAACACATGAAAGAATGCTCAACATCATTAATCATTAGAGAAATGCAAATCAAAACTACAATGAGATATCATGTCACACCAGTCGGAATGGCCATCATCAAAAAATCTAGAAACAATAAATGCTGGAGAGGGTGTGGAAAAAAGGGAACACTCTTGCACTGCTGGTGGGAATGTGAGTTGGTACAGTCACTATGGAGAACAGTATGGAGGTTCCTTAAAAAACTAAAAATCGATCTACCATATGACCCAGCAATCCCACTACTAGGCATATACCCTGAGAAAACCATAATTCAAAAAGAGACATGTACCAAAATGTTCATTGCAGCTCTATTCACAATAGCCCAGAGCTGGAAACAACCTAAGTGTCCATCATCGGATGAATGGATAAAGAAGATGTGGCACATATATACAATGGAATATTACTCAGCCATAAAAAGAAACGAAACTGAGCTATTTGTAATGAGGTGGATAGACCTAGAGTCTGTCATACAGAGTGAAGTAAGTCAGAAAGAGAAAGACAAATACCGTATGCTAACACATATATATGGAATTTAAGAAAAAAAAATGTCATGAGGAACCTAGGGGTAAAACAGGAATAAAGACACAGACCTACTTGAGAATGGACTTGAGGATATGGGGAGGGGGAAGGGTAAGATGTGACAAAGTGAGAGAGAGGCATGGACATATATACAGTACCAAACATAAGGTAGATAGATAGTGGGAAGCAGCCGCATAGCACAGGGAGATCAGCTGGGTGCTTGGTGACTGCCTGGAGGGGTGGGATAGGGAGGGTGGGAGGGAGGGGGACGCAGGAGGGAAGGGATGTGGGAACAGATGTATATGTATGACTGATTCACTTTGTTATAAAGCAGAAACTAATAAAAACAAAAAAGAATCACATGGAAAAAGAAGCCTCTTAACTGACATGAGCCAGTGTCCTATAGATATTGATCATTATTCATGGGAAATAAATTAATTTTCTAACATTCCATCATTTGCTATTTTTTTAACAAAAGAGGGATTTTATTGTTCAGCACAGGGAAATATAGCCATCATTTTATAATAATTAAATGTAGTATAATCTATAAAAATATTGAATCACTATGTTGTACACACACACACACACACAAAAATTTCTGTTCTTCCCAGAACCTTAGAATATGACCTTATTTGGAAGTGGAGTCATTACACTCGTTATTAGTTAAGATGAGTCAAAACTGGTGTAGGTTAGGCCCTTAATCCAACATGACTAGTGTTTTTATAAGGGGAGACAGACACACACATGAAGAATACAATGTGATGACACAGGCAGAGTTTAGAGCAATGCATGTGCAGATCAAGGAATGCCAAGAATTGATGGCTACCACCAGAAGCTATGGAGAAGCAAGGAAGGATGCTACCCAGATTCTCACAGGGAGCATGACCTGGCTGTCATCTTAATTTTAGACTTCTAGCCTCCAAAACCATGAGGGAATAAATTTCTGTTGTTTTAAGCCACACAGTTTGTGGTACTTTGTTACAGAAGCCCTGGGAATCTGATACAAATATGAGGAATGGATTGATAAAAGAAAAAGAAAAGATTCACAAAGACCTGTAAGGCAATATCAAAAGAGCTAATGGTCTTGTCATTGCAATCTCAGAGAGATAGGATAAGATGATTGGCACATCAAAAGTATTTGAAAAAATAAATTCTGAACATCTTTCAAGTTGGATGAAAAGCATAAATTAAATTATTCTAGAAGTTCAGCAGACCCCATAGAGGATAAACTTCAAAAAATAAAGAATATAAAAACCCATCCAAATATGTTATAATCAAGTTGCAGAAAATAAAATATAAAGGAAAAAAACAATAAAAGAAAAATAGCATACTATATATAAAGGAACAATGAGTCAAATGATAGCAGACATTTAAAAAAAAAACATAAGACAGTGGAACAATATCTATAAAGTATTAGATAAAATGTTAACCCCAGTTTTTATATCCAATGCAAGTATTCTTTAGATATAAAGCTAAATTTAAGAAATTAAGGAAAACTCAGAGGATTCATCACTAGCATAACTGTTTCAAAATAAATGCTAATGGAAGGCTTCTAGGTTGAAGGGAAATGATTCCAAAGGGAAACATGGAACTTCAGGAATGAGAAAGCAACAGAAATGGTAAATATCTGGGTAAATATAACAGTCTATAATTCACCTTTGAAATTCTCTAAGTATGTATGGTTGATAAAAAACAAAATAAGATTGTGTAGGTGATTTTCAATGTATGCAGACATCACATATATGAGAAGTATAAAATAATGGGTTGTGGGAGGGACCTATGTTGTAGTCAAGTTCTATGTTTTACTTATGATTTTATATATTAACTCTAAGTTGACTAAAGTATGTGTATATTTTCCCTAGAAATTACTATTAGAAATTTAAAACAAAGTGATATAGCAAAAACGCCAGTAAAAAGATTAAAATGAGATAGTAAAACATAAGAAGTAAAAAATAAAAGGCAAGTAAACAGAGAGTGGAGGGAAAAATACAAACAGAAAACAAATAATAAAATGGTAGACCTACATCTTACCATATCAATATTTACATTAAATGCAAATGGTATAAGCACACCAATTCAAAGACACAGATTTTCAGATTGGATTTTTAAAAATTGCACACAACAATATGCTGCCTACAAGAAATCTACTTTAACTATTATGATCTAAATAGGTTAAAAGTAAATAATAGTAAAGTTATGCCATATGAGAGCTGATCAAAAGAAAGTCTGATATTAATATCAGAGTATATTTCAGAACAAAGAATATCACCAAGGATAAATCAAATCATTTCATAATCCTAAGGGCTCAATTTATCAAGAAAATAAACAATCTTAAATGTATATGCAACTAACAGCTTCAAAATATGTGAAGCAGGGCTTCCCTGGTGGCACAGTGGTTGAGAGTCTGCCTGCTGATGCAGGGAACACGGGTTCGTGCCCTGGTCCAGGAAGATCCCACATGCCACGGAGCGGCTGGGCCCATGAGCCATGGCCGCTGAGCCTGCGCGTCCGGAGCCTGTGCTCTGCAACGGGAGAGGCCACAACAGTGGGAGGCCCGCATACCGCAAAAAAAAAAAAAAAAAAAAAAAAAAAATGTGCAGCAAAAACTGATATAACTACAAGGAAAATGTACATCCATTTTGCACACTACTAGACAGGACAAAGGCAGAAGCTGCAACTACACAATGAAGACAAGCCCACCCAATCTCATTTGAATAAAAACACTACTGATATTCCTTATTTAAAACATTTAATATGAAATGATGCTAAAGTGGCTGGGATACAGAGCTTTCCTGGGCAACTTGAGATGACATGTATGACCATCTATCCTATGATTCATACCTGTGCCTTCTGTAATCTCCCACCTGAATAAATGTCACATAATTCACCTAGTGTTAAAAACTAAAATTTATGGCTTAAAACATACTAAAAACTTATGGCTCACAATTGGCATCTTTTCCTTCATACCCTGTATCCAATCTATCAGCAAGTTCTGTTAGTTCTAACATTCTAATGTTCTAATAGAACATAACACCAGGTTTACATGGTGCCACAGATAATGAGCTATATTTATGATTTATAACTCATAACAAAGAAAAAAATCATTCTTCAAGCAAAAGTATCAGGTGTCTGTACATAGTTTGTTGTAAGATTTGCAAAAATAATTCCATTATTACAGTATAATAATTCCCATAGGTGAACTAGGTGTGATAATAAATTAACTCTATTTACATGATGCTTGTAAGTCAAGGCAATCTAATTCGATCAACTTTAATTATCTCTAGAGGGAAGGAGTTGCTATTGATTGGTTTGTGAGAGGATAATAAGATAATTCATTAAAGCTTTTGTATTTGCTAGGTTTAACTAGAAAAGGCTTATACAACCTCTTTATACATTCATCTGTCAATGGACACCCAGATTGCTTCCATATCTTGGATATTGCAAATAATGCTGCAATGAACATTGGGGTGACTATAACTTTTCAAATTGGTGTTTTCCTCAGATAAAAACTCAGAAGTGGAATTTCTGGATCATATGGTAGTTCTATTTTTAATTTTTTAAAGGACTCTCAATACTATTTTCCATACTGGCGTACCAATTTACTTTCCCAGCAGTAGTCCAAATAGTCCAGGAGGGTTCCCTTTTCTTCACATCCTTGACAACACTTGTAATTTGTTGTCTTTTTGATGATAGCCATTCTGACAGGTGTGAGGTAATATCTCATTGTGGTTTTGATTTGCACTTATGGGATGATTAGCAACACTGAGAATCTTTTCAAGTGCCTATTGGCCATCTGTATGCCTTTTTGCAAAAATGTATTTTCAGTTCTTTCTTCTTTATTCTAATACTACATTATGTCAACAATCTTTGAAAATTAAGCAACTTTCTATTATCAACTTGAACTTCCAGGTCTGAAGGAAATATTTTTAATCAAATTTTTAAATATTGAGTTGTATGGGTTCTTTATATATTTTAGATATTAATGCCTTATCAGGTGTACCATTAGCAAATGTCTTCTCTCATTCAGTAGATCACCTTTTCATTCCGATGATGATTTCCTTTACTGTGCAAAAGTTTTTTAGTTTGATGTAGTCCCTTTTGTTTATTTGTGCATTTGTTGCCTTTGCCTGAGGAAACATGTCCAAAAACATACTGTGAAGACCAAAGTCAAAGAGATTACTGTCTATGTTTTCTTCTATGAGTTTTAAGGTTTTAGGTCTTAAATTTAGTTGTTTAATTCATTTTGAGTTTATTTTTGCATATGTTATAAGAAAGTGTTCTAGTTTTATTTTTTTGTGTATAGCTGCCTAGTTTTTCCAACACCATTTATTAAAGAGAGTTTTCCCTAGTGTATATTCTTGCCTCCATTGTCATAGATTAATATGCCGTACAAGTGTGGTTTTACTTCTGAGCTCTCCATTCTGTTCCATTGTGTCTGTTGTGCCAGTGCCACAATGTTTTGACTACTATAGTTTTGTAGTATGGTTTGCAATCAGGGAGAGTGATACCTACAGCTTTTTTCTTATTTCCCAAGATTGCTTTAGCTGTTGGGGTCTTTTGTGGTTCCATACAAATTTTAGAATTATTTTTTTTAGTTCTGTGGAAAATGACATTGGTATCTTTATAGGAATTGCATTGAATCTGTAGATTGCTTTAGGTAGTATGAACATTTTAGCAATATTAATTCTTCCAATCCATGAGCACAGTATGTATTTCCATTCATTTGGATCATCTTCAGTTTCTTTCCTCAGTGTCTTGAAGTTTTCAGAGTACAGTTCTTTCACATCTTTAGTTAAATTAATTCCTGAATTTTGAAGTTCAAGGGAAAAAAAATGAGTAAGCAAAAAGGGTCATCAGAAAATCAGCAATGATCATTCAATTATTGTGCTGCAGATTCTGATACTTTATTTACCTGTTCCGAATATCATTTTGATATTCTGATATAATTTGATATCAATACATATTAATTTAGAAAGAAAATTTATGCATCAGTTACTAAGCTGGGTGGCAAGGTGATGTTTACTAGTTTTTGTGATACAAACATAGAGGGAGAATGCCATGTGACAATGGATGTAGAGATTGGAAGATTGTAGCTGCAAGTCAAAGAACACCAAGGATTGACAGCCACCATCAGAAGCTACAAAAGGCAAGGAAGGATTCTTCCCTATAGGTAACATAGAGGGAGCCAACACACTGATTGGACTTCTAGCCTCTAGAGCTGTGAGACAATAAATTTCTTTTGTCTTAAGACACTCAGTTTGTGGTACTTTGTCACAGCATTAGCTCTTCAGTAGGATTTTTATATATGCTAGATTCAGATATGCTAAAGAAGGCAATTTCTCTTTGGATTTACTCATTGAGCTAATCTAAGGCTAGTGGTTCCACTAACATCAAGGACAAATTCATGCTGCAAAGAAATCTGTAGGAATGGGGAGAAAAGTACGAAACTATCTCCAAACCTTTTCACACAGACTGGAAGGTAACAACATGAAAGTATTGATGGTTCTAATTTGTAATTTATTTTGTTATTGTTGTGTGTGTTTTAATTTTTTTCATTGTAAATCTTTTTTATAAGTTCTACATGGAGTGATTAGCAATAATTTCTTTTACATTATTCATTTCTTAATCAATATTTTACATGCTTAATAAATATAAGTAAATTCTCATAACAAAAAATCAACACAAAAAAGGATAATTACCCGTAATCTCCTACAATATAAAATCTATGTGTATAAGTCATATCTGGATGAAAATATGAAATAAAAAGTATTCAGATAACTCCCCTCTTTGCAAAGATGTCATGCCATGCAAATATGGTACTATTTCATATGTCAGCAATCTTCCAACCCCAGAGCACACAAAGGAATTTCAGAAAAAGATTTTATGTATTTACTTTTTTCCTGCTCTAAGAATTAGACTTTAAAGTTATTCTAGAATTGTATATATCTTGTTACAGTGAAAAGGAGTATCTTGAATTTTATTATTAAAGTGGAATAAATAGGATAAAGTAATTTTTTATTTTAAAAGTATAACCCAGTTAAGAAAATAAATGAACAGTGAGAAAGTTCATCATAACATACCAGGCTCTGAAAAAAGATGAAGGACAAAAGTTAAGCCAAAGCACCTGCTTTCTACTTTACTACTGTCACAGTGAAAAAGATTGTATAACACAGCATCTCATATTCATAGATTTGGATTTGACTTCTGAGTGTGTCATTTACCAGTTGTGTCCACTTTAGTAATTTATATAACCAGTAAAAGACTTAGTTTCCTCTCTTTGAAGTCAATACATGAATAATAATTTATAGGCTTTTATGTGAATTGTATGAGACAATATGTATAAAGAATGCAGCATAATTTCTGACACAAAAATATTCCTCCCAATAAAAATCAGCTATAATTATAAAATAATAAAATAGGAAAACAAAAAAAAATGGGTTTACTAGGACTTATGGGATAATAAAGAAAAGTAAAAATGCTAGCAACCCCAGGTTCTATTTTCTCATGAAAATGAAATCATTAGCTGCCAGCATTTATTATTTTTACAAGGTCATCCTAAAAGAAAATATCAATTGATCTGAATCACTTCCCTACCATTGGCACCAAAATGGATGACTATTTAATTCAGAACAAAGTAGATGGGATAGGCTTCAGAAGACCAGGACTGACTTCAAATAAAATCAAATCAAAGGTATGCAGCTGGTTTCTACTGAGAAAATGCTTCCATCAAGGACTGGCTTTGGCCTCCAAGCTAAGTGATGAAAAGGAAAGTAGTTAAAGGGGGTTGGTGTGAAGACCTTCCAGATCACCAGAGTTTAGCTCCAGATATTTATCAACTCAGAGAAAGGACTTCAGTACTGTGAACAGTTACCCTTCCCCACCACATTACATTTACAAGCATCAAAACAATAACTTTTTTGAGAATTATAAGTATTTTGATATTAATGACTAGCAAATCATTGTGAGAAAAATATGTGGGAAATATATGCATATGTATTAGACACTAAAGTTAAATAACTATAATGAAAGAGAGAATCACTGAAACTGCTGATTATTCTAAGAAATTATCTGCACTAATTTGTTCATTTTCCCTCATGATATCCCGAGAAAATATTAGGAAAGAAAATGGGAAATAGATGATCCTAGAGAATAAAGAAAAGTAGATGGAAATCATTAGTAAACATAGAATTTCAAGTCACTTATAGAGGAAACAAATGTGGTACAAAACAGAGATAGCATTCATGGAGGAATTTTATGGAAGATAGAAAGCAAATGCAGCACAGGAAGCCATGGTCATGAGTTTCCAGGACAACATGTAGTAGGAAAGAGGTTACTTAAAAGTATAAACATTGAACTGACATACTTACATTTTAAATGTTCTACAGTTATTGAAGAATAAAGTATCTCTATATATAGTTACTCAAAATTCTTTCAAATATAGATCTTTCACAGGAAATCCATATACAGTATATAAAATTACTTTTTTCTCTTCTCAAGGGGATTAAAAGAAAATGTGTTGAATCTGTGAAACTAGAATGAAATGAATTAAATTCTGACCATGGTACAATTCAAAGTAACACTGGAAGTGTTAGCTGGTAGAATCTATATGAAAACAATCGTTTGATAAAACACATACACTGAATTAAAATAAAATATAGAATGAGAAATACACAGAATTCAAAAAAATGAATATGATAGTAAATAGATTGGGAAGAAAGATAGGCATGGGGTACAGAACATAGTGGTTCAACATTAGAGTCATTGTTTTCATGGATCTAGAACATAGAACAAACTGAAGAAAATCAATATAGGTTAAATTTAAAATGTTTTATAAAATCTTAAGTGAAATGACTAGAAATAATTGGAACCTGCACTTATCCCATGTAAAAAGAACAAAGAGAAAATATTACCAAACTCCATTCTATTATGTTTATAAAGAAAAAGTAAAGAATCATCCAAACTTATAAGGGGGAGTCACTGACTTCAAAAGTGGGAAGCAGCCACATAACACAGGGAGATCAGGTCTGCGCTTTGTGACCACCTAGAAGGGTGGGGTAGGGAGGGTGGGAGGGAGATGCAAGAGGAAGGAGATATGGGGCTATATGTATATGTATAGCTGATTCACTTTGTTATAAAGCAGAAACTAACACATCACTGTAAAGCAATTATACTCCAATAAAGATTTTTAAAAAATAAAAATAAATAAATCAAAAAAAATCTATGTTGTCTCAAATTTATAAACTATATCAACCTAAGGCAACACAGAGTATAGCCTTAAAAATGAAGTGCATGGTCTAAAAAATATTTTCCAGTACCAAAAGACATTTGCTTCTGATTGTAAGACATATACTTCATTCTCAGACATGCAAAGTTAAACAAACAAAGAAGAAAGCAAAACAACAAACTTCACAAAGATGCATCCTGCTGATAACAATGAAGGACTGTTAGAGAGTAGAGTGAAGCAAAAAATATCAGTAAATAATAAATATGGAAATACATACATATAAATACATAAAATATATTCTTAGTTAATAATATTGAATATGAGTATAGTTATTTATAAAAACAGTTTTATATCTTAAAGGTAATTAATGGTATACATGAAATGATATTGTGGAAGTTCTTAAAACAGATCAAGAATGAATTTAAACATTAATAAAAGGAATTCTGTGGTTCACTGCTAATATCTGGATATTATTGATGAGTTGCCAGGCCAAAAAAAATAAAGTATGAGGGATAACACTGACATTTAAATTATGAAGAGGAAGTCAGAGTTTAGGATAAAGAAAAGAGAAATGTCAAAAAGAGGAAAACAGTTTGCCAACTATGAAAAGAAGTCCAAATTCTGTCTTTAGTTTTGATCAGGGGTTTGCAAACTTTTTCTGTAAAGAGTCAAATTGTAAATATGTTGAGCTTTGTGGGCTATATAGTCTCTGTCCCTACCTATCTTGCTGTTATAGCATTAGAACAACTATAAAGAGTATGTAAACAAATGAGTGACTGTGTCCCAAGAAACCTCATTTATGGACACAATTTGAATTTCATGTAATTTTACGTGGCATAAAATACTATTCTCCTTTGATTTTTTTCAAAATAAAAAACATTTTTAGCTTATGGGTAGTACAAAAACAGGCTGTGGGTCTGATTCAGCTCATAAAAATAAATTGCCAAAAGAATTTAGATGGAGTTTGGGTCAAGATGGCAGAATAGGAAGACCTGGGGTTCACCTCTCCCCACAAGTACATAAAGAATACATCTACAAGTGGAACAATTCACACAGAACACCACATGAACACTAGCAGAGGACCACAGACACTTAAAAGAACAAGAAAAGATCACTGCATAACCAGGTAGGATGAAAGAGAAAAAAGGAAGAAAAAGAAAAGAGGGCACAGGATGGGACCTGCACACCTGGGGGGTAGCTGAAGGAGAGGAGAGATTACCGCACCTAGGGAAGACCCCTCACTGGTGGCAAGATCAGCTGAAATAGAAGGGGAGATTTGGGGGCTATCAGAGGAAAGTGCAG